>NC_044061.1:1938316-2018316 GCF_902167405.1 Gadus morhua | reverse complement strand
AACAGAAAAGTCTGGCGTGTAGCAGCTGTTGCGAGCTCATCCCTGACGACAGCCAATAGGTCAACGCTGTTCCCTAAACACAGTCTACACACGGTCTACCAGTGTCCCAGCAGCCAGCCCACGGCCCCGTGTTCAACCTGGGATGGTGGGAGAGGTGAGGGATGGTTAGAGCAGGGCAGAATCCCCGTTCGTCTGATGCACAGAGCCCTCTCTACAGTCTGGCCCCAGCCTTTCATGTCTGCTCGCAGAGGCTTCCTTGACCAATCAGAGGCACACACACGCAATGAGAGGATTATTGTTACACAGATGAAAGCTCCCAGCCATCCCTTTTAAGAGGGGCACTTTAGTGTGTTTTTAGTTATTTATGCCCCCTTCCTCTCTGCAAGTCTTTCAAACTTCGCCAAGAGATGAAACATACATATTGATATAATTTCAGTCCTGGCATTGATCCTCTAGGGGAAATCGATGAAGAAGTATGTTTAAAAAGCCTTAAACAATCCCAGACGGGAATTGAATTGATTAAATAAAGTGCAACTATATTATTTGCTATGGATTGAAATAGATACAACAGCAAGTTTGTGGGGACAGAAAATGATGTTTAGGTTTGGATATTGTCGATCACATTTCAAAGGCATTAAGTCGTTCAATGTTAATCTCAGCACCAAAGATGGTTGTAGACCAAAACAGTTGGACTAAGGGGTATTGGTAAGGCCTAAAAAAAAAAAAAATTTGGTTCCTGTCGGTTGTCAGTTGAGGTCATGGGTAGGTAGGGAATTTATTTTATTTTTTTATTTTATTTTTTCCAGCGGCAGCGAATGATAGGTAGGTTGTTTTCATTTAAAAACGAGAAAATTCGCTCATCCTTGTACAGAATGAAGAGGTGCTGTACACAAACGTAATTATAGTTTGCATCAATTTTTTTTTTTTTTTTTTTTTTTTTTATAAAGCTCATAAAATAATTTGGGTCGCACATAAATTGACAGGGTCGGTCGGAAACCGGAACCAAACAAAAAATTTTTTTAGGCCTAATTCAAAAGGTGATCACATCATACCAAAAGTATTGCTTGCAAAGACACAAAAAGACGGAGATGCTACAATGTTCCCACAAATCGTCACACCACCAGAGGGATCAAGAATGTAAGCAACAGCAGTGGTGTGTAAAAGCATACTTCCTTCCAGCTCCCTGGCATTAGGATGAGACGTTCTAGGGTAGGGACTGTGGACGTCCGTGTTCTGAAGCCTAACAGCAGTCTCATATCAAGGAACACCTCAATGCCGTGAACTCACACAAGGGCTCCAGCAACCATTTACAACAGGCAAGAAAGGAAGTTATGTTAGAGCGTTTCTATGTTCTACTGTGTTTTAACCTGCTCAGCAGATGGAAGGGGCGCAGGCCTCTGGCTGCCCTCGCTGTACCCCAGTATCTGCGGCAGAGGAGCGTTTTCTGAAACCCAAAGCATGAAACCATCCCAGCTCCCAGGCAGAGACGTAGAGGTGTCTGCGACTCTGTCAGGGTCCTCCCAGTCAAAGCAGGGGTGCCCGGCTCATCAGCCATCTGATTGGCTGAGCTCTGGGGAGCCGGCTCACTTACTAGACACCCCCGTTCTCCAGGGACTTTTTTGGACTACATTAATCGATTTTAAATAGAGAAGGTTCTAGCTTGCTCATGAATATTCATAAAAAGACACAGAGTGAAATGGGTTTAGAGGCGCCAAGTGAGAGAGTGGGAGGGGCTTCTGGAAGAGGGATATCTGTTTCAGTTAATCTTTAGATTATACTGCTTTTTGACATTCTTGGCCCGTATTTTGTTGCCCTTGTCTTTGTCGTTGTGACCCTTGTTATTTTCTTGTTCTCCTGGCTCCAGACTGTTAGCTGGCGAACACGCAGCTCGCAGGAAGTAGAAGGAGGCAAATTGTTTTGCGGATAAAAATACTAATTCATGACCCCCCCTCAGCCTCAGTTCCCCGAGGGACGGACCAGGCAGGCAGACCAGGCAGAGCAACAGTTTACTAACCAACGCTCAGTTTGAACCAGTTCCTTAAACTGGCAGACGTCCCAAAGAACCAACAACAATACAGTTTGTTGGTGTGACTTCACAACGTCAGACTTGGAATCCTGTAGGAGCGCTGAGTCTGGTTTACAGCCAGGGCGAAACACCAGAGGCTCAACATGGATGACTGAATAGGAAGATGTATTATCTATTCTTAAAAAAGAATCCAAGGATCGTTCGGCGTGCTTTGCAATCTGCACATGGTGATGAAGAAACCCAAAGTATCCCGACACATCAGCATGGATCCTTTAATGAAGAATTCTTATCTCAGCTCGCCCAAACAGAGCCCTGAATGCAATCCAAGCATCATAAAGATGATTCGATTTTTGCATGCAATGGAAATAATAATACAATATAATTGATTTTTGACGTTTTCAATATAGCCAGCTATTGTAGATAAGTGTACCCTGTGGCAGCACACATTTAGAAGGACAATTATTGTTCATAAGAAAAACATTGAAGATTTTGTTTGCAGCACTTATCCTAAAACATTACTCAAAATTATTGGAGAATAATAACAATGACTGAAGATGATACATTCAGAAGTTAAATAATCAGGATATCGGATTAACTAGGCTACATATGGATAACTTCAGGGTCAGGTTTACTAAGACAAATAAATACATTTTACATTTTTTTATTACACTGCTCATTCCTGTTATGCCCTCTTTGGGGTAAATGTTATTTAAATCAGATGTGAAATGTTTATGCCTCAGCTTCAACAATGCCTGGCCACTATAATATTATTAATCATCATAGTATCTTATTAGTTTAAAGGAAACCAACAGAAAAGTTGAAGTCTTATAGTCCTCAACATACTGCTAGTATTGTGGTATAGTATTGTAGTTAGTCTCACAAATCAGACTGACTTGTGAAACTAATAACGAGGTAGAAAAAAATACATTGAATGGCGTACATTTAACGCACAATGAGAGACCATATCAATTGCCCCATTTAGGAATGAATGACGGCTGGAATCAAATGGCTGTTACAAACAAAAACACATTTAACCAACTCATCAACCTCTGCTTATCTATCGCCAAAAAGACAACACTCTTATTTAACTGCGAGCAAGTTTATCAAAGTCTGCTTAAATACCGGTTAATCATGACACGCGGGGAGCGAGAGAGCAGCAGAGGTCCTCAGCGTGAGGGCGTGAGCTACGAGGAGCCAGTGAGCAGTCTGAGTCCCTCTCCTCTGAACGTCAGCCATCCCCTGGCTCTGGGCCTGAGACTCTGCCCCAGGCCGACTCTCCCTGTCTTGGAGCCGCGAGCAGCAGTACTGAGGATGCCTGATGGGATCGGTCACAAAGCTAATGTCAATCCTTTGGGTCATGCACAATCCACCACGGCACGCTGAGATGCTGCTTTGGAAATCCCTGAGGCGCAGTCCCACACCCACACCCACGGACACGCACGCACGCACGCACACACGCATGCACGCACGCACACACACGCACGCACACACACACACACACAACCAGCCTCATCCTGAGAACAAGAGCTAATGTGCTTCTGAAACAAATTTGATTCCCTCCAGTCTGCTCCTGTCAGGACCGGTTCCCCTCCAGCCGTCCAGAGAGCTCACCTCATCAATAGACACGATCAGCCGATATCAGAGCCCACCTTATTAATGGATCAGCTGCTATCAGAGCCCACCTCATCAATAGACATGATCAGCTGCTATCAGAGCCCACCTCATCAATAGACATGATCAGCAAGTATCAGAGCCCACCTCATCAATGGCCATGATCAGCCGCTATCAGCCCCTAGCTTTGGGTTGGAAGGGTCTCCTGAGAAGCTCTATGAGCACATCCTGTGTGCACTGCCCGGCGTACACACCCTGGTACAGAGAGCTCCACACCCTGGTACAGAGAGCTTCACACCCTGGTACAGAGAGCTCCACACCCTGGTACAGAGAGCTTCACACCCTGGTACAGAGAGCTTCACACCCTGGTACAGAGAGCTTCACACCCTGGTACAGAGAGCTTCACACCCTGGTACAGAGAGCTTCACACCCTGGTACAGAGAGCTTCACACCCTGGTACAGAGAGCTTCACACGGAACCAACATCCAACTCATCCAAGAGATTAGGCCTGTCAATCAAGCCCCTCTTATCAGCTGAATAGCCAACGGTGTCCCAACGAGTAGAGTGTCCCTCAGGTTCACCCGCTGAGTCAGGGAGCGCCCACTAAATCAGGGAACGCCCACTGAATCAGGGAACGCCCACTGAATCAGGGAACGCCCACTGAATCAGGGAACGCCCACTGAATCAGGGAACGCCCACTAAATCAGGGAACGCCCACTACATCAGGGAACACCCACTAAATCAGGAACGCCCACTACATCAGGGAACACCCACTAAATCAGGAACGCCCACTAAATCAGGGAATGGCCACTAAATCAGGGAACACCAACTAAATCAGGGAACGCCCACTGAATCAGGGAACACCAACTAAATCAGGGAACACCCACTGAATCAGGGAACGCCAACTAAATCAGGGAAGGCCAACTAAATCAGGGAACGCCCACTAATAAGGGAACGCCCACTGAATCAGGGAACGCCCACTAAATCAGGGAACGCCCACTAAATCAGGGAACACCCATTGAATCAGGGAACGCCAACTAAATCAGGAACGCCCACTAATAAGGGAACGCCCACTAATCAGGGAACGCCCTGATCAAATACATTTTTTGGCATACTGAAGAACTGAAAGTTAAAACCAGAATTATGTAAATGACAAACAATCATGATAAAATGAGGTGTACACAACGATAAATATACAAGTAGAGTGAAGCCATGAGGATGGGTGTGTGCTAGAATGTGTGTGGACATGTGAATGTGAGTGTTTAGGTGTATACATGTGGATGTATGTTTAGAAAAGGTTTGTCTATGAGGTGAAAAGGCTTATAAACATTTAAATGTTTGCAATCACCAGCTGGCCCCTCCAGATAGCCTTCACATGGGGAGACTGCAGTGTCAGAAGCTCCATGCACTGAGGATGTGCCTCCATAAACATTTAGATTAGATTCCTTCATGTAGGACACACACACACACACTTTAGCGCACACACACACACACACACACACACACACACACACACACACACACACACACACACACACACACACACACACACACACACACACACACACACACGCAACTCATACTACCCATCTGATTTAAGTATTTTTAGACTGAGAAGGAAGAACAGCTTAGGGAACGAAAAAAAAAGTGTGGAGATTGGAGGTTGAGAAACATGAATACAAAATATTCTCAGCAGTAGAAATAAAGATAGGAAGCATTTTGTTATAAATGTATTTTTAATCAAGCAGCTTTTCAGGCCTGAGGCGCGGCGGAGGTGCTGACACCAGCAGAACGCTTTCAGCGGCGTCTGCAGGCGTCTCCCAGCCTCCAGCGCCGGGCTCCAGCCTCCTCCAGCTGCTCCCAGGCCCCAGCCCTGCTCAGCCTCGACCCTCCTCCCCGCGCCTCCGCCGCCAGCGCCCGCGACGGGCATGCGTCCGGCGCCGCGCGCGAGCGCGTTCCCGCCGCACAAACACCGCCACCGGCGCGCACTCTCGGGCAAAACCCCAGAAAAACCTGAACAATCACAGCCTCTTAAAGACCCTCGGCAGAGCTCTCAGCGCTTGGCACAGTTCATGACAACTCCACCACCAACACCTCCCACCTCTCCCTTCAACCACCTCCTCGCACCTCCTGCGGCCGCCAGACAGCCTCCCACTCCCCTACGGCAGCCACACTCTATGGTCTTCTACCTCCTGCACCGCTTCCACTCTCCCCCGTCATCATTAACATCGTCTTTATTTTATAGGATCGGGGTCTAAGCGTAATGAATCCCCGAAGCCTGACGCTCTCTCCTCAGAGCGGCGTAGGGTTGGGCGTAGGGGCGCCTAGTATCTCCTCCAGCCTCCTCTCCCTGCCCCCCCGAGAGCGACACAATGCCCCTCCTGATTGGCCGGTTATGAGCCTCAGAGCCACACCTGCGCCCGTGTGTTAAGTAGTGACAAATAAAAGCCGAACACCATTTACACAACAAAGAGATACGGCCGCCTGACAACCCCGCATCCATCCACCCCCCCCCCCCGCATCCATCCACCCCCCCCCCCCGCATCCATCCCTCTCCCCTCATCCCTCCCCCCCCCCCGCATCCATCCACCCCCCCTCATCCCTCCCTCCTCCCCCTCCTCATCCATCCCTCCCCCCCCCCCTCATCCATCCACCCCCCCCCCTCATCCATCCCCCCCCCGCATCCCTCCCCCCCTCCTCATCCATCCCTCCCCCTCCTCATCCATCCCTCCCCCCCCTCATCCATCCCTCCCCCCTCATCCATCCCCCCCCCCTCATCCCCCCCTCCTCCCCATCCTCCATCCCTCCCCCTCCTCATCCATCCCTCCCCCCCCCTCATCCATCCCCCCCCCCTCATCCCTCCCACCCCCTCCTCATCCATCCACCCCCCCTCCTCATCCCTCCCTCCTCCCCCCCCTCATCCATCCCTCCCCCCCCCGCATCCATCCCTCCCCCCCCGCATCCATCCACCCCCCCTCCTCATCCATCCCTCCCCCCCTCCTCATCCCTCCCCCCCTCCTCCCCCCCTCCTCATCCCTCCCTCCCCCCCTCCTCATCCCTCCCCCCTCCTCATCCCTCCCCCCCTCCTCATCCATCCCTCCCCCCCTCCTCATCCCTCCCCCCCTCCTCCCCCCTCCCCCCCTCCTCATCCATCCCTCCCCCCCTCCTCATCCCTCCCCCTCCTCATCCCTCCCTCCCCCCTCCTATAATCACTGATGTGAGGGGAAGCAGCGACACCCTTTCTGCCGCCCCAGAGCCGACAGACAGTCGTGCAGACGGACGTGTCGGAGGAGACCCACTGACCCAGAGGCCGGCGCCGCGGCCCTCCATGTCCTCCGGTCTGCTGCCTGTGGGCGGAGCTCCCGCCGCTCGCCAGAACCACGGCGCTGGCTCCGCCCACAGAGAACCACTCAGGTGTTGCTTCTTATTACGGGGACCAAAAGGAGAACCGCTAGCCATTCTGAAGGCAAGAGCTTACAGAAACAACCGCTGCAAATCCAACAATGACCATCTGACGTCGTGATTTATGTATATTAACCCGAGACCCCCCCCCCCCCCCCATCGAGGTCCAAGCGGGTGCAAGCTGAGCCCCCCGCTCCTCTGCATCCTGATGCCTCCCGCTCCGCAGGGACCGGTCCAGTAGACGTGGAGACACTCTGCTATTAATCTCTGTCTGCGCCCTGTTGGGCAGCATAATGACTAATTAAACATCAAACGAGCAGGAGAGGGGATCCACTGTGACAGCTCTGAGCCCCCGCCTCCCCAGAGAGGCCCAGCGGGGGGGGGGCAGTGACAGGGCGGGAGATCCATCACCTCAATGTACACACACACACACACGTATGGCACACGCACACAACTGACTTCATTAAACACAGTGTTTAACACAAACAAGCACCCGACTGACTGTATCAAACACACACAGTGTTTAACACAAACAAGCACCCGACTGACTGTATCAAACACATACAGTGTTTAACACAAACAAGCACACAACTGACTGTATCAAACACACACAGTGTTTAACACAAACAAGCACCCGACTGACTGTATCAAACACACACAGTGTTTAACACAAACAAGCACACAACTGACTGTATCAAACACACACAGTGTTTAACACAAACAAGCACACAACTGACTGTATCAAACACACACAGTGTTTAACACAAACAAGCACACAACTGACTGAATTAAACACACACAGTGTTTAACACAAACAAGCACACAACTGACTGAATTAAACACACACAGTGTTTAACACAAACAAGCACACAACTGACTGCATCAAACACACACAGTGTTTAACACAAACAAGCACACAACTGACTGTATTATACACACACAGCGTTAAACACAGTCACACACACAACTGACTGTTTGAAACACGCGCAGCGTTTAACACAATCACGCACACATGCTCACACTAAATCTATATTGTCTGTAAATATATAGAGCTGGCCGAATGGTTAACTCTAAACAAACACACTGGGAGCTGCGTACTCAGATAGGGTCGGACATTTAAGCCAGCGTGCAAACCCAAACCCCGAACCCAACACGGACCAGGTCGAGTGTGGGACAGGGAGTCAGTGTGCGTCAGCGCCAGTGTGTTTGTGTGTCGGTGTGTTTGTGTGTCTGTGCTGCGTGAGCAACACGACGGAGGAATCTATTGATATGAGAAGCAGATGATCGTCCACTCACAGATGAAGGCAGTCCGGGCGGGACCTTGCGAACCTTCTTTGTCTGCAGCGGCTCTGTGGAGATAAAAGCAGCTCTGGTCACACAGCGATAGAATAGAGGGAGTAGAACAACAAACACACAACTTCATGTAACTGGATACAATGAGACACATGAAGGACACCAACGGAGGCGCTGTATTTAATTGTATATATTAGAACAAATGAAGCAATATAAATCAGTGTGTCAGGGTACACTCCCTGTTAGACACTGAGTGTTAGAGGATGACTGAGTAAGATGGATATATAAGAAAAGAGGTTTTAAAAATGTGAAGTAATAGGATATATTTTGCCTCCTTTTCAAAAACATTATGCACACATTGATGCAAGCCTTCGTCACTGAGATGAGCTCTGAGTCCATTGTTAATGAAGCCACTCTTTTGTGTAACGCCGTGCGGTCACACATTAGGAGGGTTCATCTGTTCTGACTGATACTACGATAAAACAACCTGCTTATGATTCAATTACTACAACCTCAGAAGACAAATCTGGGATAACAGCAGAATTACAGGGTATACTTGAACATCAAAGACCATAACAGGTTTGCTTTAGAAGACACTCAGTTAGTGAGTTAGTTAGTTAGTGAGTTAGTTGGTTAGTGAGTTAGTATGTTGATCGTGAAGAGGCCATTACCGATAGGCTCTGGAAGCGAGCGCCGTCTCTGATTGGCGGCTGTGAATGAGGGGAATGGAGCCGGCGACTTCACGCCCGTAGGATGCGTTCCAACACTGGATCGCAGGCTTGACTAAGAGAAGAAAACACAAAGACAGAGACTTTTGTACAATATTTGAATTAATTTGAAAATCATGCAAAATCATGTATAAAACTGCTAGTAAGAATTATTACATTTTATAATGTTCTTAATATTTATTTATTTTCTGAATTTAATGCCTTCAGACTGGTGATAATTTAATGAGAGGGTAAATAAATGTTACCATGTGTTCTGTAGTATATTCTGTTCATAACAATGCACCACGGACAGAAACAATTATTTTACTGGGGTTACATAATGAATGTAATATTTATGTACAGTGTGTTCATCAGGTATCTTTTTTAATACCGCTGCCCCACTGCAGTCTACTGTAGCAGGTTACACTGGGGGTTAAGTTCTACTATTAGTCTGGTCAGACTTACATTTACGAATGTGCAGTACGATTCAAATACAAGAGAATTAAAGTTTGAGTATCACCTGTGAATAAGATGAGATGATGCAAACGGTATAACGAGTCATGGGTATTTAGGAATCCCCCTAACCCATACGCTACATGGATCTGCCAAACAATGAGAAGACTTGATTCACCAAACCGGGCTCTTCCTACTCCCCAGTCTTTGGGTTGCTTTCTTTGCTGTTTCTACCCGTCTTTCTTTTATTTAGTGTGGGCATGAGTTGCTGTGTGAGCTCTGCATAGATCAGGAGACTAACGATTGATGTCATGAGGGACTCGTGCCGTACCGTGTTGACTGAGCGGCTCAGGTGTGTCGCTGAATCTCCCCCACTCACCTGACAGCCGGACCCAACGGGCTGTCTTCCGTAGCTCTGACCTACGGCCGTGTCTGCTTTACCTGCAGACACATAAACAAAGGACATAAGGTCACAGAGATATCAGGGATCATCACAGATCAATAGCTATGGCCTTGTTTACACGAGCGTTATGAATCTCTGTTCTGTTGCATCATTTGTGACAATCCGAGGCCCTGTAAGTGGGACGCCCCCCCTGGGCGCACGGCGAGGAGACGGTGATGAGCGTGCTCTGCCATCATGGAAAAAGAGCAGGTTCTGAATACAGAAATGATATCAATTCCAAACCGGTTGTAGAGCCTAGATATCTCTCTCGTGTAAACAGGGCCTATACTAGGTTGCTGTTAAAATGCTGTTTTCTGATTTGATAAACATTCATTTTCCGTGATAGGTGTGTTTTGTTTCTCATAAAATAGATATTCTATAACCTTATTAACGATACTAAGCTAAACAAGTTATCGCTGAGGTGTAGCTGTATGAAATAAGGGCAATGCTACCAGAGGTGAACAGAAACACCCAGCAAAAAAAACGGTTAAAAAAAACACCTAGAAAACAACATGTTCCGCTAGGAGTGGAGAGAGCAAGAGGAACGGTACTTATTTGCAGTAATACACAGTAGACTACATCGATATGTAACAGAATAAATCCTCCCCACTAATAGAGAGATCCGTGTGCAGGTCATCCATCACATGTCGTGTGTGGACTTGTTCACAAAGAGGCATTCAGGCAGCGAAAGAAACCCGGGAAAACATGAAAAAACTCTGACAAATAAAGCCCATGAATCATCCTCAACAATATCCCCACTCAGCAGTTTACCCCTCTGGAAAACAAACAAACACCAGAGATGAGAGCTGTGCTCACACCATGATGAACAACTTTCCCAGCGTCGTACATTATGTTTTGTCACACTTCAAAACATTAGAGGCGCAGACACAAGCATTGCAACTAAATTCTGTTTACTCTCGGGAAAAGGTAAATATTTTTAGGGAGTTAAAAACCTGCACAGTCTGGAAATTTTGTCGCACAATGACTGATCTGAGCGTCGCTTCCACGTGCACAGGTGAACCCGGCCTCGTCTCACAGAATTCACAAGTGCTTATCCGTGCAGTCCTGTAGGAGAGGAGGCGGCTGCATCTGTTCCCGGAGTCTCAGGAGACTCCGTCAGGGGAGAGGCCGTTCTTGTCTGTGTTCCATCGACAAGAACTTTGATGCGACAATCCGCCCCGGAACTCATGGAAACAGGGAACAGTATTGGGCGGTTCCTAACAATGATCTACTGATACAATTCCAGATGAGTATGTATGATATATTCCAGAGATAGATTTACTGATTCATTTTATTTGGGGGTTGTGATGGTTCTACTCCAGCCTCGTTGTCTCAACATCCCGAGAGTTGGGAATTGATGGCTAGAGCAATGTAACTTTGCACATGCAAATATATGCACTGTGAAATGCAGAAAGTGGCGCTATATTTAGCAAGTTGGCGCTTCAGCTACTGCTGAACCGTGTCAGTTTGTCAAAATTCCTTGAATGTCTCGGTTCAAGACAAACTGGATATAAACTGCACCCATTTACGACCAAACAGATTTCTTCACCATTTAGGATTTAGTGTACTAACCTCTAAAACAATTATTTGTTTAAGGAGGTGGTCCTAAACCAAATCAGCCATAACTCCTTATCATTTGAATTGCACATTAGAATGTAACATTACATGAAACCATGCTGTCATTGGCCAACAGGTGGCGCAATGGCAAGCTTACACATTTATTTATATATTGCAGTCAGTGTTTGCACCATTTGGTTGAAATGTTACGCACATCATCCTAGCTAAATGTAATTACCGTAGGTCGGTTCAGCGTAAATCGTATCTTCTCACAGGACCTCATAACTGAAAGGTCTGATCGAGACTGAGTCAACTTGAATCATCAGCATGTTTCCTCCCACTCACTGTGTCACCTGTTGATTCACATCCCACCACGGCAGAGTGGTGCTCGGGAATTCACCCTTTCACACGCTGCTCAAACCTGGAAGGCTCAGCTGATCCACGAGTCTCCCACGACCCAGGGAGCCTGAAGACCACCGAACCAATCCCACAAGCCTCAGGTCCAAACGCTCAAAGGCCCATCGGAGGAGGCGGCACACCCTGGGGAGGGATACTCCCTGGGGGATGAGCAGGTCACTATTCTTTGAGCTGTAAAGCTTTTCTTGTTGTTGCCAAAGGCCGCCTTAGTCTGGTGCAGCACAGTGAACCTTCTGAAGGTGTCCTGATGAACTGAAGGCTGCACTAAACAAAAGGGGCTGTCTGTGACAATCGTTTCAGTCTGTTTCCCCAGCCAAATATATACTGTATGGCCTGTGTATGGCATATGTATATGCCATATAGATGCCATGCATGTCTTGAATTGATAGTGATGTCTCAGCTATGTGTGGTGGTTCTATGGTGGTACAAATGTGAAGGGTAGTGACCCAAGTGTCTCCAGGGAATCAGTCAGAGCCAGCGCCACAAAAAGAGCCAATTAGTGGTCAACAAGCTGGCGATGGAGAACTAGAGAATAGGGATGAAGGCGAAAGACCATAGACGTCTGCTAGGTTTGTGCCTGTGTGCATGGGTACAAATGTGGTCATGTGGTTTATTAACTTCATTAAAAAACAGAAATTATCTCCGTGCATGTAGCGTAAATATGAGTCATTTGTTAAGCTTCCAAAAACAGACTATTGTAAACGACAGGTTTCTTTAGAAGTAAACTGTTGACGTGTGTCGTCAACACAATTTTGCTGTCTAGCAGAGACATACACTCCCACTCACTCTATTCCTTGGCTCCAAACCACTACTCCTTAAGATGCTTCCCTCAAGTGTGTGTGCTCTTCGTGCTTGTGAAGCCCTTTGATGCGTCCGCCAGGTGTATAAAGACTGAGCCGGGCGTGGGGGCGTCGGATCAGGGGTGGTCCTCATCGACCGCGGAGAACGCGCCAAACTAACTGTGCAGGGAAACCCCTGCCAACATGGGACGGACAGACGGACCCGGCGGGCTCAGAGAGACAGGTGGACCCACAATGACACAGCCTGGAAACACACCTCCTCCACACTCCACCCTCGGACCCTGAACACCGGTTACTGCCGCGTCAGCACGGACGATTATTCACTCTAAACACAAATGGTAATGAGCTCCTATTTGCATTTTGATCTCATCCTTTGTTTCCCCCGGCCGGTACATTAGGCAGTGATGAAGGCGTCAACTAATTCCCCACGATGGAGCAGTCATTAGACAGGAGAAAGAGACGAGAGAGAGGGACCGGTCTGAGGTGAACCAAACAGGGGAGATTAGACTAGGATGGCTGAAATGCTATCTTTGTTGTGTACGGGGAATGGGTCAACCTAGCGATAGTTAGTGCTTGGCACTTGTACCGACAGAGATACATTGTTGCTTGCTTATTGTAAGTCGCTTTGGATAAAAGGGTCTGCTAAATGCCCTAAATGTAGATGTCAATGTCTCCTTGTACGGTTCATTTCTGACCTCGTGGTGAACCGGGGATCAGGCCGTGGTCAACATTCCTCCGGGGTTGAAGGGGGAGGTGGACGAGGCGGGAACGTCTTGTAACTCGGCCCTGACCTTTCTTTGCCTAACTCTTCTTCCACTGTCGCTGTTTACACGTCCAGAGGAAAGCATTACTGCGTTACTGCCGAGCAGATGGGAGCAGTCCCATGACCGGTCCAATCCATCACCGAGGGGACGCAGGTGGGACACAGCCGCCCGCAAACACACCATTTCACAGTCCATCAGGCACACACACACGGCCACCAATCAATGGGCCCCCGAGGACCTGAGAGAGACCACCGTCTCCAGACTCACTGGTTCATGGCTGACGACTTCATAATCACAAACGTAGCATCCCCCCCCCCTCGGCATGTAGAGTGGAGCGCTGTCCTGGGAGTACTGGCACCACTGACCACTGTACTGGGACCACTCTACTGGGACATCTTTACGGGGACTACTGGGACTGCTGTACCGGGACCACTGTACTGGGATCATTGTACTGGGACTGGCGATGGTGCAATGGTGAGGGGCTGTGGAAGGCAAATCTACACCCTCAAACGGCCGTGTGTAAACCAGCGGTGACGTAAACGACACCGTGTGTAAACCAGCGGTGACGTCACCGACACCGTGTGTAGACCAGCGGTGACGTCACCGACACCGTGTGTAGACCAGCGGTGACCTCACAGACACGTGTGTAGACCAGCAGTGACGCACCGACACTACGTCCGTATCTTTTCAGTGAATGAATGGATGAAATCAGTTTCCCTGCATCACTCAGTCATCTGTGGGTTCATCCAGAATTTGTCCTCCGCGAGGGTTCAGGGGAACTGGTCCCAGTCCAGCCCAGTTCAGCTGCTGGGTTCAGAAGGGCAACCAACCGCAGTAAACAGACGTAACAAGAGACAGCATACATTTAACAAGCTTAATCAATTCAAGACGGAAGTCCTTGCATGAACTGCTTGATAATAAAATGCAGTCAAATTAAACAAATGTATGTTATTCAATGTTCTTGAATGGATAGATCAGCCAACTAAAACGCAAATACATAATTAAAGAATAAATCTGACATGCCAAAATAGGCTTTTAAAAGTAATCTGAACGTAGAAAACCCATCAATCTACTATAAATGTGTTCTATGATGTCCTCTTCAGGCGATTATGCAGTTAACGAGCCAGCCTATTAACTTGATACTTCATCAGCAATCAAAGAATCATGCAATCAATCAACTAAAGCGGTCACCGTGGTTCAGTGTTGAGGCTAATGAGGGTCTCCACGGTCTGAAATTCTAACATATTCAAATGAATGTCTCACTTCAGTTGCTTCCAGGAGCCACGAGTACTTCTTTGGACTTCTTGGCTCAAAGGCCGACCAGATGGTCACTCAAACACCTCCATTAAAAATAAGTCTCTTTGTGATGTCACCGCACCTTAGCCAATCCCCTGCTCTCTTCTGCTTCTTAAAGACCCCCCCCCCCCCCCCCCCCCCCTCACCAGTAGCATACTGGGAGTCTGGATAAGGCAGTGGCAATAACGGAGGTGGGGAGCCCCAGGAATGGGGAGCCGTGCGGGGTGAGAGGGGTGGAGAAAAGGGATTTGTAGCCATTCAGCTCGACTTCACGCTCCCATGAGCACAGTGGCCGATAAGCGCACCCTGCAGCTCCGCATAATGACCGGCGCCGTCCGCGGGACTACGCCCCACTCTGTCAGGCTGCCGCCACGCCTCCTCCTGACTTACAGATCACCACCGTTTATGAAACCAATTTATTTTAGGTGACCTCCCGCTAACGATTGATCAACATAAGTCAGCTGATACCGCATCCTGCTGTCACCTGGGGACACCGGCCAAGGCACTTGTGTGCGGGGGTATGTCTTCACGTACGAGTGTCTGTGTGTGTGTGTGTGTATGTGTGTGTGTGTGTGTGTGTGTGTGTATGTGTGTCTGTGTGTGTGTCTGTGTGTGTGTGTGTGTGTGTGTGTATGTGTGTCTGTGTGTGTGTCTGTGTGTCTGAGTATGTGTGTGTGTGTGTGTGTTTGTGTCTGTGTCGGTGTGTCTGAGTGTGTGTGTGTCTGAGTGTGCGTGTGTGTGTCTGAGAGTGTGCGTGTGTTTCTGTCTGTCTGTGTGTCTGTGTGTCTGTCTGTCTGTGTGTCTGAGTGTGTGTGTGTCTGAGTGTGCGTGTGTGTGTCTGAGAGTGTGCGTGTGTTTCTGTCTGTCTGTGTGTCTGTGTGTGTCTGAGTGTGCGTCTGTGTGTCTGTCTATCTGTGTGTGTCTGAGTGTGCGTCTGTCTGTCTGTCTGTCTGTCTGTCTGTCTGTCTGTCTGTCTGTCTGTCTGTCTGTCTGTCTGTCTGTCTGTCTGTCTGTCTGTCTGTCTGTCTGTCTGTCTGTCTGTGTGTGTGTGTGTGTGTGTGTGTGTGTGTGTGTGTGTCTGGGAGGATGTGGATGAATAAAGTGGGAGCAGCTTCGGCAGCACCTGTGAACCACCCTGCAGGGAGACCCTCGCTCACACCTGAGCAGCACCTGGCCCCCCCGGGCGGGGGGGGGCGGGGGGGGCTCCCGGGGGACTGGGCATTAGCACGGCGCAACCGCACTATTTAAAACACGCCAGGGACCCCATGGGAGGGGGGCACTGTAATCCATAGTCAGGCTTAGGGGGGAAACGGGAAACAAATAGGCCGGAGCAAATATGGATTATTTTCTGGTGCAGAGGACTAGAAGTGCATCGTGGAGATGCTCCGTTTGAACAGACTAACATATTACAGATATGGGAAATACTAGGATAACACTATCGGCTGTGAACTGAGATCGTTGTATCAAAGCCCGCAGTGCTTATCTTATCATATGTCCTTGAAGCCATTCGGACAGAAGCTGTATTCTTCAGAACATTCACTTGATTTCCATAAACGCCACGACTACAAACTATGACCTCAGTATCAGCGAGCTCTCCGTTGGCTGATCAGGACATCGGGAACACGTCTGCAAAGTAATGAAAGAACTTCAAACACGAAGAAAGGAAAACCTCCCTTCGTTCTGATGCATCTTTATTGCTGAATCGTATGCTTTATCGAATTGGAAATGCATCTTTCTGACATTTCAGAGCATTTTATTTTAGCATGGCAATGAATCACCCGCTGTTAAAAGGCGACTATTTATTGATAGACTAAATCTCCTCTGTTTTGAGGGATAAACCAGTGAGAACCAACCCTGACTGCGGGACAGGACTGAGATCAAAGCTGTGAATCATACCGAAACATGGATCTATAAAACCACAGAGTGTGGAGGCTGGAGACGGACAGACTGAAGGCAGAGCAGTCCTCAGTCGCTCCCGCTCTGACCAACAGAGTCAGAGGGGGAGTCAGAGGGGGAGTCAGAGGGGGGAGAGTCAAAGGGGGAGTCAGAGGGGGAGTCAGAGGGGGGAGAGTCAGAGGGAGAGTCAGAGGGGGAGTCAGAGGGGGGGGAGTCAGAGGGGGAGTCAGAGGGGGAGTCAGAGGGGGGAGAGTCAGAGGGAGAGTCAGAGGGGGGAGATTCAGAGGGGGGAGAGTCAGAGGGAGGGGGGGAGAGTCAGAGGGAGGGAGGGAGAGTCAGAGGGGGGAGAGTCAGAGGGAGGGAGAGGGAGGGAGGGAGGGGGAGGGAGGGAGGGAGGGGGAGGGAGGGAGGGAGCGGGAGTCAGAGGGGGGAGAGTCAGAGGGGGGAGAGTCAGAGGGAGGGAGAGGGACGGAGGGGGAGGGAGGGAGGGAGGGAGGGAGAGTCAGAGGGGGGAGAGTCAGAGGGAGGGAGAGTCAGAGGGAGGGAGAGTCAGAGGGAGGGAGGGGGAGGGAGGGAGGGAGGGAGGGAGGGAGGGAGGGGGAGGGAGGGAGGGGGAGGGAGGGAGGGAGGGAGGGAGGGAGGGAGGGAGGGGAGTCATAGGGGGGACACGGCCTCAGTGAACGCTATTAGAATAGATCCTTCTGCAGACACCGGCCAGGCCCCAACGCAGAGGCCAGCCTGATGAGGTGGGACCAGCAGGACCAGTAGGACCAGTGGTTCCAGTCTGCCTGACGTCGACGCCCCCCACTGAGAGGACAGCATCAGCCCTTATGCCATGACCCTCACCCACAAGCAAGCATTTCTGAGGTCAAACCCAACCATCTATTTGAGGAATCACAAAGCAGGACAACAAGCACCGTGATCAAACACAGACCAACAGAACATGTTTCCCGCATATGCAGCATGAAACGCAGAAATCAAACGCATAAAAACAAATCACACATTGTGTCTCATCCACTCAGGATGAAAGCCCTGACCTCAAATGGCCACCGTAGAACATCAGGAGACGAGCTCAAAGCAACAGCACATCAATGATGTGATATTAACACATTTAAACTGTGCAAAATACACGCAGATCTAATGGACAGGTCAAGATGATCAAATGTAACATTACATTGAAAGTTAAGTGAATTCAACAAAAGTTGCCCAACTAAGGAAAACACTTAAGCCCAATCCCATTTCTACCCCTTACCCCTTCCCCTTACCCCTCCCCCTTGTTTTGAAGGGGTAAGGGTAAGGGTAAGGGGTAAGGGGTAGAAATGGGATTGGGCCTAAACATTAGTGACGTTAACATTGTGAGTTAACATTGCTTACTACATTAGTGACGCCTGGAAGACTTTCTGTCCTTCAGGTTTCGATTGAATTCTACTGAGCCCGTGCGAGGAGGGGGAGAGAGGAGGTGCATAAAGGACGGCGGTATGAGAGGAGGAGAGAGGCGGAGGTTGATGGAGTGACGGCAGCGTGGCTCTCATCTCCCTCCAGATGCATCGTGTGCGAGGGGCGTGATGAGCAGGTGTATTTTTAAACGTATTTCCACGGCTACGGGCGTCAGGGGGGGGGGGGGTGTGAGGTGACAGGAATGGTCTCCTTACCCGTTCTGCTCGAGGTCATGAAAGGTGTCGCGTGGGTTCCTTGGAGGGGCACTAACCGACTGTCACTCAGCTGATCGCCGTAATGAGAACCCCCGGTGAAGCCCTAGGGGGCGGATCAGAGTGTTAGCGCGGTGGTCAGGTGCCCGCTAATGGAGTGACACAACAGCCTAATTGGCTAGAAAAACCATCAATAGACAACATATTATACATAGCAGAAGTCCTACAGAAACATCAGTCTGTTGCTGTGAAGCCCAGACTGGAACAACACTTTGCTTTCACACCGCCGGACCGCACCTCGCCGCCTCCGTTCATCTCGATGAGGGCGGCCGAGGGGAGGCCGTTACAACCCCGGCTGTCTGACCCGGAAGCGGTTGCCGCCCACGTGAACGCTCACAGATTTTGCCCCCCCGCTCAGCTTTACCCGTGTTGAAACTTTTGTCGGCAGCCTCCCGGCGGTGATCAGGGTGGTTCCCGCCCAGCGGGGTGCAAGCAGCTTAAGACTCAGACACCGACTACTGAATCGAAGACATCAATCAAATACATTAGATTGAAAATCCCCTATTGTAGTCTGATCCGTCCCACACACACACACACGCACACTCACGCACACACACACTTTACTAATCACACCATGGCATTGACACATTCAGGGTCAGTCTCTCTCTATTCCTGTGTCTGTCCATTTCTTTCAAACTTGCACACACAAACTGTCACACACACACTCACACACACACACGCACACTGAACGGATACACACACACGCACACACACACACAAACACTGACCGGATACACATACACCAGTCCAGGGCCCTAAGTACGAGACGCCAGAGCCGAGGAGCCGATGTGTAGAGGAAGCCAGCCGTCAGCCAGCATGACGCGGCGAGGGGGGGCGCGGGGGCGCGGGGGCGTGTGCATACAGGCGGGGAGCGGCTGGCCCCGCCCACAACGGGCCACATTGCCAGCTCTTTAACCGTTGGCCTGTTCCCAGGAGGGGGGGGGGGGGGGGCCTCAGGGAACACGATGTGGTTATGATGGATATGTCTGTGTGTGTGTGTGTGTGTGTGTGTGTGTGTGTGTGTGTGTGTGTGTGTGTGTGTGTGTGTGTGTGTGTGTGTGTGTGTGTGCGTGTGTGTGTGTCAGCCCGCTGGCCTGCAGCCACAGCTGTCCAGGGTGCAGCGGCTGGCAGCGAGCCAAGGTCACGGGGGGGGGGGGGGGGGTTCATCACATCCTCGCAGCCCCCCCCCCCCCCCCCCCCCCCGCTTAAACCAGCCCCGAGGAGTCCCCTCCCTCCCTGACGGGCTGTGAGGTGGACCCCCTCAGCCCCCCCCCCCCAAACCCTGACGGTCGGTCGCCTCTCTCTCTAGAGATCAGAGATATCTCTAATCTCTAGAGAGAGATTAGAGATATCTCTGGAGAATTATTGGGACCCGATTTGCCTCCGATCAAACAACCTGCATAAACGTACAGGTGTAACATGGCTCTGAAACATGGGCGTGCACGAGGGCGAGCGTGCACGAGAGCGAGCGTGCATGAGGGCCAGCGCGCATAAGGGCCAGCGTGCACATTTCCTTGTCTTATTACATTCCGGTGGAAACAGCTGTCTTCTCGCTGGCAATGTCACCAACACACTGGTGTCTGGACCCCAACACACTGGTGTCTGGACCCCAACACACTGGTGTCTGGACCCCAACACACTGGTGTCTGGACCCCGAGCGAAGACATCTCAAGTGTCCCCGGCTCCAACTCAGAGTGGGGGCGGCCTGTGCTGCCGTAGCCTGTAGCCGTGCACCGGGGAAGGGCATGAGACACAAACAAGGTAACGCAGCTCACTGGCTCTCTGACGCTCTGCAGCCGTGATGGAAAGTGACAGGAGACTGACATGAAATGAAATTCATACGAGGCAGAACGGAGCACAGACACACGCCGTGAAGGAGATGTTTACACCCGGCCAGTCGGCAGCGACACATTCACACCCGAGGAGCCCGTCCAATGAACGGCAGCACAGACAGCGAGTGAGACACTGAGGGCTTAGCATTCCTAAAAAACATGCACATTGATCGCCCTTTAGGATTCTATTTCGATGATAGGAGTCATTTATAAATATAAAATGGACATTGCTAAATATTATTCTTTATATATATATATATATATATATATATATATATATATATATATATATATATATATATATATATAATCTATTACATCATGAAAATTAACTATATCATTAATACAATTAATACAATATCTATAAAGCAAACCATGGAACGAAATAAACAGGTGTACCTGTAAGGCAAGCCCTGGTAAGAGGAGCAGGTTGCGCTGTGTAGTGTTGCGTTGCGATGTGTTGCGTTGTGTTGTGTTGTGTTGCGTTGCGTTGCGTTGCGTTGTGTTGTGTTGTGTTGTGTTGTGTTGTGTTGTGTTGTGTTGCGTTGCGTTGCGATGTGTTGCATTGCGTTGGGTTGCGATGCGTTGTGCAGTGTTGCGATGCGTTGTGTTGCGTTGTGTAGTGTCGCGATGCGTTGTGGTGTGCCTCCACAGGCAGTCTCACCCTGGGGGGCTGGTTCTCAGGGCTGCCCGGGCCCCTGGGGGTCCAGGTGGGGTCGCTCCCCTCGTCCATACCTGTCCCAGGAGAGAGCAGCGGTCAGTCCACCCCTCAGACACACAGGAGGACCAGTCCAACTGGAACTTACCGCCACAGAAAGAGAAGCCCCAGTGACTGCACAACTATAGTTAATAAACTAACGTGTATTTCCCTTCCTGCCAAATATTCCTCAAAGATGGGAGTGCTTCAAAGATTTCTTCGGGCAGTTTTAACGCTCAGCCGACATCATCAGGGATTAGTTTAACAAGGATTCCAAAGAGCTACGAGCTAGCTGGCAGAAGCAGCAGCTTTCAGAGGATAACGGGTTAATGCTCGTCTATTTGTGAATTTTGTCCACTAACAAACAACAACTAATGCTAACAACACTGCTACACACAGACTGGCACTGTCAAAAGGAACCTGTTGAAGGTGTTCTCTCTAAAAGATGGTCGCTCCCATCTTTACAGAGACTCTCCTAGACCAGTCCCACTCTGAACGCAAAAGAATAAAAACAATATATACCCAATACAAATATTGTGTATATATTATATATATATATATTTACACAATCTGTTCATATAGAATATGTTGAAGGCAATAAAGGCATCCTCTTTCACAAATTGTATGATAAAAATAAGGGCATATCAAAATGTGAACACATTTGCTGTTGGCTAATGGCTGGCTAGGTTATAGAAGTAGAAATTTCCGATTTCATCATTAATCAAAGGGAATGAGCTCCAGCAGCTTGCCTCACACACTTGTTTAAAGTCCAGTATCTTCCTATCACGAGAACTTTTGTTAGGAACATTTGCTAGACGACTAAAAAGTTAAATATTCTTTGAAAGTCTTAAGGAAACACATTCGTGTTCAGGCACTATAATTTTTAACATAAACATGCCAAGTTCGATGTACTGTAATTCACTGGGTTCTGTCCTGAATTAAAAAGATCAATAAATAAGAATTGGACTTGCATGAAAATGTTTTAATAAAGTTTGACAATGAAGAGTATGTAAAGTATGTCATGTAAAAAACAAAAGTATAATTTTTATTGACGTAGCAACTACTTTATACACAATTATAGAGTCAACATTATGAATTATGTATGTGAACAGAGAAACCCGGACAAACTCAAACCCATGGAGCGAAAATCAACAGGCCCATGAAAGGGTGAGAGACAAGTAGCATATAGCTTTATCTTTCTGATAAGCATAGACGTTGAGGCATAACAATTACTACAATTAAACAGGAGCACTTTAAAGGTTTACAGAATAAAACTATGCAAAAAAAGAGATAGGTCCTTCCAGAAGTAAGTGTGGAACAGACCTCCTTTGCTCTGTAATTCAGTTTCATTAATTTCTCTTGCCAACAAAGTGCTTAGTCTTTTGTTGGTCAATGAGGGTCAAATCCTGGAGAGCAGTCTGAATGCCAGCTTTAAGGTTCGGGGATCGACTCCCAAGGTTATGTGCCTCTCTAAAGGCCTCCTGGGCAGGTAAACTCGTACCTGCCCCTTAATGACACGTGCCTGTGGTCTCTGGTAAACACTTTATGAAACTTGAATGATGTAATGTGTGCACAGCACTTCCACTGCAGAGGTAGAATCGAGTTTTATATTCGACCTGGAACTTCAACACAAGAACAGCTTCAAAGACTCTTCATCCCCATTGGATTCAACATCCTCAATTTAATTTGTAGATCTATGAATAATGAAATGGTTTCTGTTCCAATTTCTGGTTTTATCGTATTAAGCAGTAAGGTAAGAGCCTATGATTGCCTAACAGACATGTCTTTGGGTGTCCAACACGAAACAATGAAACAACCATAAATGAATATGGTAGGTAGTGATCACCCTGAGTTCACAAGCTGTCCATAAAACACGGCTTTTAAAGAATGGATCAATACTGATTCATAGTCTTTGTACATACATTGCTTTAGTCATATTTTGAACCAAATTAAAATTTGTATAAACGTATTCATAATGAGGAACGTAGTACTTACAGTTTAGTTTGAATAAGACTTATAGTTGAGCCTAAGGAATGTATGCTAACATTTCTAAACATTTTGTTGATTCTATTCTCAATTTCTAAAATGTTTTGTGTTTTACTTTTTATAGGCCTTGAAGGATCTCTTTGGTTTCACAGACAATGCAAACAACAGAGCGATGTGAATGCATGCAGATCAGCCCCCGAGGAGCAGTAATGCCTGAGTTATGAGCTGTCTCCGCGGCGGCAGACACAGCTTCACACAATGCTCGCACAGCAGTGTTCAGTTAATGTCTTTAGCCTACAGGAAGTAATCAAAGAGGCAGGTAGTAGCAGGCTAGCCACAATATCTATGCATCTTTAGATTTGATTATGTCATTAATCTTTTTTTGTTGATGACACTCGTTGGACATCCAGTGATTGGATGATTGGATTACATCAAGGTTGTCCAACTGTATTATGTTTGCCCAAACCAGGCTCAGTTCACGTTTATCGACATGACAATTCCAGGTGGGGAGCATAGGATTCCTCACCAGTTGTGCAAAGGCATCAACCGGTGATGTTAAATGCGTTAGGATTATTTCAACAAGAAACCACATACAACAATAAAACAGGAAACTCTTCCACAATAATGCCAATGTTTTGAAAGTTGTAACCGTCCCAGACAGAAGGGCACACAGAGTACAGTCACCAGCATTAGTTAAGGCGTTAGGATACATCCTACCTGCTGCAGTGAACCGACTGCTGCCTAGGCTGGTGCGTCTGTTCCTCCCCCCGCTGACAGGTGGAGAGAACATCTGCAGAATAGGATTTTTGTGAAACACTCGGTAACATGTTAAACGCCTTGTTGGAACCCTTTAACAAAAGGCACCGACCATATAGAGAGACTCTCGATGTGCAAATAATAACACGTCAATAGGACACTAATAAAAAAAAAAAAAAGGTATCTGTTTAATAAAGCAAAAATGCATGAGACACATTGAACGTTTAAAAGTTACAAGTATATCCCAGGCGTCCTACCGCACTGAAGTCCAGCAGATCACTTAATTCCTTATCGGTTCCAACAGCGGCGCTCCGCTGCGGGGGATCCATCCTGGAGATCTAGAAGATCTAGAGAGATCTAGAGAGACCGAGCCATCACTTCTCCATGTGATGACGCACGGAAGCGTTTCAACAAATATGTAGACGATCAAGTGTCGACTTCCAGATCGTTTGATAAACCTTGACTGTTTATCACACTGGTGGTCCCGTTCGACCCCCGCACTACTGATCGTTTCGGCATCAAACAGGCGGAGGAGGGGTGTGCACGCGCGCGCGCGCACACACACACACACACACACACACACACACACACACACACACACACACACACACACACACACACACACACACACACACACACACACACAGTAGAGGGATGTGCGCGTTCGTGTGAGTGTGTGATGCTGCTTCATCAAGCGGATGAACAATCAGAAGCTCTAACTCGGAGGAAAGAGGCTCCGAGCAGCCTCTAAACCGTTCACTCTTGAGACGAGCCGAGGATGCAGATGTGATGGCTTTCCTTTACATTATCTGCTGAACATCAACACAGATTGAGAGATGAAGGGATGAGGGTGGAGCAGGGTGATGCACGGTGGTGTTCAGGCTGGTAAGGCGAGGCTCTCACTCACAACACGTTACTTATCATCACTCCTTCATCCACAAGTTCCCTTTAGCTGAGGTCAATTAATACAGAGTTTGAGAGAGAAGTTCCAGCGCCTCACTGTCCTGTCTCATGTTGGTCTTTCTCATCCTTCTTAACTCCCAAGTTCTCTCACTCTTCGAAATCTTAGTTAAACTACTGGTCGTTGTACCTTTTATCCGAGCAGAGCTCCAGTGGTGTTCATCCGCAGTAGTAGAAGCTGGGGTTCGGTGCAAAAGGACTCCACATTAAACCATACAGTGATAAAATCGCGATAAACGCAAAGATATCCTCTGTATCTGTGCGTTATGAGTTTCCCTGAGCAGACATTTTTTGCTCCGCGGAAGCCTCAGAACGGCGATTAAATGAGGATCCCTCCGCCGAACCATCTAGTCCCTCGCTGTGCACAAGATGACCCCAACTCAACTGACCCCCAGACACAATTAACGGAGTCCTGTTGAAGTGATGCCTCTATGTCCGGCGCTTGAGAGGTTGATAAATAGCTTAATAATTGTTCAATTCTTTATTTTTCGCAGAACAAATATGTGAACCTGTATGTTGAAAGACATACATTCGTGTGTGTGTGTGTGTGTGTGTGTGTGTGTGTGTGTGTGTGTGTGTGTGTGTGTGTGTGTGTGTGTGTGTGTGTGTGTGTGTGTGTGTTAGAATGTGTGTGCGTGTGCGTGTCTGTGTGCGTGTGTGTGAATGGGGGTTCATACTCTCATGAACACATAACACTCCTCTGCTGGTCAGAGAGTGTACAACAGGCGGACTGATGATTTCACGACAATAACAACAATCAAAAGAAAGGCGAAATAAGAGAATGGGATTATTTTTGTGTCTAATCAATAACACCTAGTAGAACAGTTCTGCATTGGTCTGAGGGTCCCATACCGTGGAAGCAATTGGGAAAAAATCCATTTCCCATAGGAAATTAAAGGGATTCTATAAAATGGTAGGTGCATATTATATTATCCTTGGGTGTGTCTAATTAGTACCACCTATAGAAATGTTCTGCATTGGTTTGGGGTGTTTTAGTGCCGATACCTTCGAAGCTATTGAGCAAAAAGCTATTTCCCATTGGAAATTAATTGGAGTGATTGACTGTCCCTTTGTTAAAAGCAAGCAGTCAGTAGCAACTGGGTTTCCCTAGGTTGTCCTCCAAGACTGACTTAAATTACGGCAGGAACCGCTGATTAACCCGAAATGAATATACGAATATCTGTCCAACATCCAACAACAAACGAACTTCTCCTTAAAGATGCACTCATTGCAAAACGCATCTAGCGGTAGAAACGCTGTAGTACATATTCAAGGCCACTGTGTGTCGCTGGTTCTGTACAAAGAAAGAGAAAAAGACGAGGCGGAGCATGCGCATCAAGCCTGCGCGCTGTATGTCCATGGTATAGTGGCGAAGTCACGCCCCTTCCTGTAGAGCCCATGGGCCCTATGAGAACGAAAAATATGAATGGGTTTCAATCCAATACCCGTACTTCCATGAGTAAACTTAAAGGAAGTACACTATCTGCACTATCCGTACTCACTTGAGTACGGTCATTTTTCAAATGTGAGTGCTGTTCCAAATCGAGTACTCCATGGTGCACTTACCGGAAATTACGATCACGACTGCCGCCGCGGCTCCTCCCCCGCAATAAACCTCCCGCTTTGAACGGTGAACTCTTTACGCCTAGCAGCTATAAAAAGCTATAGAAACTATAGAAACTACAAAATGACTCTATTAATGCAGGCTATGTGGAAAATGCGCCGACTTTGGCTCAGCCTGGCTCCGCCTCTTCCGCTACGTAACTAAGATGGCTGCCGTTGAGTACGGAGAGTGTCCTTCGATCCACACTTCACGATTAGCACATTTTGAGTACGGCATCCGGGTCCTTGAAGTACACTTCCTTTCGCCGGATCTGAATTGGAACGTACTGTGTACTCAAATTTTGAGTACGCAGTACGGACAGTACGGGTATTGGAACACGGCCATGGACACTCCCCGTACTCAACGGCAGCCATCTTAGCTACGTAGCGGAAGAGGCGGGGCCAGGCTGAGCCAAACTCGGCGCATTTCCCACATAGCCGGTATTAAGTCATTTTGTAGTTTTTTATAGTTTTTATAGCTGCTAGGCGTAAAGAGTTCACCGTTCAAAGCGGGATGTTTATTGCGGGGGAGGAGCCACGGCGGCAGTCGTGATCGTAATTTCCGGTTAGTGCACCACGGAGTATTCGATTTGGAACAGCACTCACATCTGAAAAAATAACGTAGTAGATAGTGCGGATAGTATACTTCCTTTAAGTATACTCATGGAAGTACGGGTATGGTCTCACGGAAATAATCGTGAAATAATTATTTAATCTATTGAAACGTGATCAGGGACACGTAGGCCTATTTTCTAAATTGGGTATTTCAATTGGAAGTAGGCTATTTGTCGTGTCACTAAGCATGACTTCCAAACTAAGGTTCTGTCCGGGAGCGTTCTCCCTAATGTCCCTTATGGAGCTCCGTACAGATATAATTGCCTTAGAACACTCCCATTCAGAATGCATTGGTTTACATTTCGTTCTGTGTAACACGCAAAAAGTCGGACTATCGTGCTCTGGAACACGCTTCAATAGATTAACGTTCGTGCGCAGGAGCACGCAATCGCGTGATACCGGGTTGCAACCACACACACACACACACACACACACACACACACACACACACACACACACACACACACACACACACACACACACACACACACACACACACACACACACACACACACACACAACCTCTTGCAGGCAGACTCAGAATCTTGAGCCCATTTATTAGGGAACAGGTGTTATCGGGATTCCATCACTGCATTCCCAGAACCCTGCATTGTGAAAGTCAAATGTACAATGGCATTTTATTCTACATACAAAACAACCATAGTATTTTTCAGGAGTCCACGACCACCCTGCCCGTTTTGACACACAAAAGTAATTTGACACTTCAATGCCAATGAAGCCAATGATTCATCTGTTTGGAAGGTTTTGTTGGAGACAAACAAAGAATCTTCAGGCAACAGATGTGACAGCTGTGACTGCTCTCTCTCTCCTTCGTCTGCTGGGTCCTCTGTGTTTGCCTACCTGCTACAGGTAGCCAGTGGGTGGGGCTGAGAGGCTTGTCAGCTGATGAGGTGCACCTGTGCAGGTCTGCCACGCAGGCTTTAGCCAGTCTCTCTCTCTTTCCACAGAGGCAGGTGGGCTTGGGTTTTGTTTAGGGTGGTTCCTTAAGGTTTTGACCTTTGGATTGGTTCCATGTTTTGTTTTATGTTAACACTATTCAACATCCCCACAGCACACTTTCCACTGCCCATATACATAGGCTAGTCGAAAGAATTGTGTGTTTGGTCAGTAGTTCAGTTGGTTGGTCACATATGTTGGTTTGCTGTTCAGGTTTGGTTTGTTGCATTTTGTTTGGGTATTTCCAACATGGTAAAGATGGTTTGTTGTTCCCAGTATTTGTTTTGTCTGTCTGGGTAAGTTTCCTCCGCCCGGCTCGGTCGGTCCTTGTGATTTTGGTACTGGTTTTCTGTCCAAACAATATAATCGCACATTTTCTAATCTTCCATACGCTACACTAATCCCTTTACAGATTTCATGATACTTACTTTATTCTAATAAATAACTTTATCCCTTATCATGTGTGGATCCCGATCTTTGCTCTGACCCGAGCCTCGTCTTAATGCAGCCAAGGAGATGGCAGAGCGTTATGAATAATTATTAGATGATTGTGTTGTACAATGAAAGACAGTAAAGATTCAATATGAATGGCAAAATAAGGATGGGATTTTATTTGAACAATAAAATATGTGTTGGGCAAATTATAGAGAGGCTGAGATTATAGATTTCATATTCAAAAGGCGAAGGGGTGAAAAAATGTAAGAGAAATATTTAAGAAATATAGGCCTACTCAAAGCCCAAATCATTGATATCATACCCTATCCAAAAATAAAGAAATTTGAATTTGAATGGTAACAATTCCGTTAAATCCTCATCCTAGTTTTGAACGTCTCACTCATGGCCGATCAGTGTCGATCAGTGTGTTCTTTCTGATTAGCTCTTAATTGAGATCACCTGTCACGCACCCCTTTATTAAAGGTGAACACAATGGGTTTGGTTTACTTTTCGCATCGGCCTGTGTCAATCGAGGTTGAGTTTAGTGAGGGTTGAAAGTTTTCGATCTAGATTGCAGATCACTATTGTCACTTTATACAAACTGAAAGTATGCGTTGTTGCGTGTTTGTTTTTGTGGGCATTTGACTGAACAGCCCAGACATATATTGCTACCAACATGGCACTTCGAAACAGACCACCGCAGTGAGTAAAAGTTATTTTCCTTTATTAAATGTTGATGTTTTTGGGCTGTCTCATCAGACACAAGCCATCAGTATCCCTGCTCTTTGCACCTTGACATGCATGTCGCCGCTGTTTGTTAACCTAGCTTTGCTGATTTGTATCTTGTGATGTGTGTGTGTTTTTCTTAACAGGTGTTAGATGACTGACAAGATCTATGGGGGGGCCCCCTTTGGGCCCCCCCATACCAACTTAGTCTTCAAAGGAATCTAGTGCCATGGGACTCCAGTGTCTTCAAAACATCCTCGGAATACATGGAAGCCACCACGGTCCATGCAGTAATCTGCTGCGTGGGTCGTAGTGGCTTCCAGAGCCATCTTTCGGTCTTGGTCAGGATTTGTTACAGTTGCCCTTCAATGTAGCAGGCTACGGGTTTCTGAAGAAGCCTGCTTTACGTAGCATTGGAGTACAAATATTGTGCAAAATGCTCATGTAAGTGCACTAGCACTAACCTGTAGATTAGTTTAGTTTAACGTCATTCCGTGCTGTCTCTGTCAAATGTGTGGCTTACTTTAAGTCCACAAGGCCCTCTGGTAAACCACGTTCGAACACCCCTGGACAAGGTGATTAGTCACTGGGTGTGTGCTAAAGTTTTGTTCCATTTTTCACTAGTTGGTTAAGGTTTGGTAGAATTATTTGGATGCTAGCGACGTGATGGCGTATGTACAAGAGCCTACCGTGGCCAGGCCACAGTTGCGACGGCCACGGCCAGATGGCCTAGTGTGAGTGCAACCTTGATTACATTTGTATACTGTTTACCATTGGATGTTTATGCAATTTGGCTTAATTCATCCGCAGGGTTAAAGGTATTTGCTTTGGGCATCTTTTGATATTTTTAGAATCTAGCTCCATTGCCGTTAGAAATGGTGTCTTCTAGTACTGCAAAGTGCTTCCACAAGTTTAAAAAATGGGCAGAAAAGGAACTGCCAACTAAATCTATTTAACATGGGTAGAAAGTTTCCATGGAAGCTCTTGGCTGCTGGTTCCCAACACAGCTCCACTGTTAGCTTGTGACCTTGCGTTTAACTTTTTTTGACTTTTGGTGACTTTCACAAAAGAGAAATGAACTGGTTAATACAATAAACAAGACATTTCATGGTACCATTTTTGAACTGTTTGTCGATATTGCATTAAATCCATATGCTTGAAACTTTTCAATAATGCATATCAACGAAACAATGGAATGAAATAAATAGTTCAAGCAATTTGTGGGACTTGGCTGCTTTTACATTATTACTCATTTTGGGGGTTATTTCAGTCTCTCCAACCTGCAGGTCATGCGAAGAATCATGTGAATGGGAATATTCTATAAATGTCTTGATATCATCTTTCGTCTCAACACTTCTGCTGCAGCCGCTGTTGAAGCGTATGAGTCCTTTGAGACCCCGTTTGATAAAAGGGGTTCTCAAATGTTGACCCTCAGTCACCTATTGCATCACTTCCTTTAGGGCTTCGGCCTCCTAATTGATCATTATAGTATAATTGAATGCCCTCTTTCACATATATGACACCTCCACCGCTGGGACGTGGCAACAATTCTCCAAATCCATATGGGGGGGATGCTTGTGGACAGGGGTGTATACTCGACATAAATAGGAAGCAAACTCATCTCACAAATGAGTAATGACATCTCACAAATATTTATTTAATAAATTGTTTCAATTTATAATAATCCAAAATCCAATGGCAAAACCCAGGCCCCCAGGATAGGCGCATACTTCCGCAATCCACCAGTGCTCAGAGGCCAAGCCTGGTATTGCAGCTGTGGACGGGGGTCCGTCATTTCATGTGGCCCAGAAGTAGATATCGCCGTCCACTCCAATACAAGTGGGGAACAGGATTGTGTCTCCGCAAAAAATGTCTGGATATCAATCAAAGGCTCATAATTTTATTTCTACCCTGTTCTAAAAAAGGTACGTTTTTTCTTTTCAAAACGCCTCCTCAAGCGTTTTATTAGCAGTTTATGTTGGGTGGGCAGCTGAAAGGAGTCGTACTGAAACAAACGGCTCCTTGCTATGGACCTATTTTGAAGCGCACGGCTCCATTAACTTCCGAATTAAATTAAATTCCGAATTAACTTCCATTAACTCCATTAACTTCCAAAGTCTGAGATTTGTCCTTTTACTTAACATGAATGGCGTTGAACACGGATGTATAACACACATATCATTGAAATAGCTGTAACAGTCACGGACGTATTGATTACCTGAATGATTATGGGAGACCTACGTAATTTTCATAATATTGTTAATTGTCGAATATTAACATTTCAGTTGCGTTGGTAGGTATTTCATTTTCATTTGCTTGTTTAGCTATGTATGACAGGGTTATGGTTAGCTATGTATGACAGTTGACAATGTTGGTGTATTACAATTCATTATTTGGGTAGGCTACTCCAACTTCGTTGCTGGTCGATATGCAAACATTTACTTTTATATAAATTATTGATTGCATTTTTCGTAAATAGTTAGTTGGAAGGAATCTGTTTAAGCACTAACATTGAAATGATTTTTTTAGGCCTACATACGTTTACTATGTTACCATGGTATTATATGGAGCAATCTTACATATTTAGGAAGTTTCCAGATCAATAAAGTTCTATCTCTTTTTATTTGAACTGCCTGTATGTCCTCTTGATTATAGTATTACAGTGTGTACCTTGGTTATCAGCTATCATAGAATGGTGTCCAAATGGCTGCATGTGTAAGAAATAGGATTTGAACCAAGTTTTACAATAAAAAAAGCTTTTATTACAAGACCCCCCACCCCAAATTTTAACAAAACACTTTTTTTGGCTGTTTGGCTGGGGCAGAAGAGTGGAAGGGGAAACAAAGACAGGTAGCCTAAAGAAGAAGTAAGGAAAGGAATGAGAGGAAGAACAGTGAAATGAATGAACAGTGTGATAAACGCAAATGATTACCAAAAAGGTTATAATTACAGATTTATCAAATACGCAGAGAAGAGCATCATCGAATAAAGATTAAGGACCTGGATTATATTTTACAGTATTGAAAACTGTTGAAATTACAATTCAGAGTGGAGAAGGCTGAAGGCATTGGTCCTAAAAGTGTCAGTTTCACCCACTCTGGATTATCACTTCAAGAGACTGTGAAATGCTTTTTAAAAAAATGTCATTTCCCCTATTGGTGAAATTAACCTTGTATTTTAAGTATAAACAAAAGGAATTAAACCTTATTCCAGGATGCTCTACGCTGTTGCCTCCTAGCTCTACACTAACAAATGCGTTCATCACACTGTTCACCCATTTCCTAGCGTGATCATTTGCCAACGTCCTTGTCACAAACTCCTGTGTAGTAGTCCAGTAGGTGGCGGTATATGGGGAAAAACTATGATCCTCCACTAAACTAGAAGAAGAAGAAGATCTCTGCATCCGGTACGTCACGGACTAGGTCACGTGTCTTGGCCACATAACGCGGAAGCAAATCGCTCCTGTATGTTACCCATGGATGTTACCCTGATGTTACCCTGCGCCACTGAGCAGTTTGCATGGGAATGAATGGGCGGCCATTTTCCAGTCTGTGGTCCATCCTTTATTATGTCCATGGTTTCAATGGAGAGAAAGAAATTATTTTCTGGTCCCAGTCTTTATATGCCCTGGATTACACATATGTTGTTTTGGGATTTAAATGATATTTTTTCATGCAAAGAAAACAAAAAAAATTCACTAAGAGCATCGATAATGTTAGGTTTTGTGTGAGGTCGCTTTGTGAACTACAGCCCCTTGCTGCTCTCGACGCGAACATACGTCACCACCACTCTGGTACAACATGGCGATCTCTCTGCTCCATTGTCGGTCTTGTCCATGCCTGTCGCAGGGAGCGTAATGTCAAATATATATCTCAATATATTTTTAGATGGGTTGAAAATCTGCTAAAATGATGTCTAAATCGTATCGGCCTAATAAATGAGATTAACACATTTAATCTTCAACTATATCAGTGCACCTGACAGGAGACTAATAATGCTTGTATAATGTTGTGATTCATATAATGAAAGAATAGATTAGATACAGTACATGACTGTACTGCATTACGGTACAGAGCATTATGCTGGGTCCAGTCACAGCCTGAGATCTGTTGTGACCCATACGAGCAGGCTGCTGAAGCATTTTGCCTTCATAGCATCAGATTTTGGTCAGGTAGGCATAAGTGTAGAGTTCTGGTTCTGTTCAAGTTATTAAAGATATTTGAAAATATATGCTATTACAATGCAGGTTTACTGAAGGTGTTATAAAGCCGTTTAAAGGATAATGACGGTTTGATAGATAAGACTGCCACCTGTTGGATAAAATAAAGGAATCCTCTCACTTTGTGTGTGTCGGTGTGACTGTGGGGGGGTATGTATGTATGTATGTATGTGTGTGTGTGTGTGTGTGTGTGTGTGTGTGTGTGTGTGTGTGTGTGTGTGTGTGTGTGTGTGTGTGTGTGTGTATATATAATATCTAAATATATATATATATACACACAATATAATAAATAAAACAAAATTGCCTCTATATTTTAAACATATAAACCACCACGCACGGTTTGCTAACAGTGTTTTTTATTAATGAAGCCTGTGTATGTATGAGTATCAATCGATCGATCTATTGATCTACCGATCTATCTGGGAGATGCAAATAAGACATCTGTTGTTATAACGTCATATCCGGTTACCAGACCGGTCCGACCAATCAGAGGCGGGCTCCGTGCGGCTGCGTCCCTCCCTCCGGTCGAGCGAACACAACAGATCCAGTGAACTTGTCCTAATAGCGCCCTACGAATCTTTCGTCCTCCGTGAACCCTGACCAGCCGCACGTCCTTCTACCAGAGCTTGGCTGTTGATCAGGTAATGAACGAGTTGTTAGTAAGTCATTAAGGCGCTCTTTGTCTCTTTAGTGCGGGAGCGCGGAGGAAGTGAGCATTACCCAGCATGCACAGCTCCGGTCGGGTTTACTTCGCTCTGTTCGGCCACCTGATCCGTGATTTAGCGGTGTTTAGGTGCGCTGTGTTGAATGAGACCTCCTCCGCTCCGAGGCGATGCAGAGGGCGGTGAGGTGACATGTTGGTAACATGTGATCTGTGGTCGGGATCAGGGCTCGCTCTGAGCTGAACCAACGGGGGGGTCCGTGGCTGTCACTAGACTAGGAGATATAGCTCACATTATGGAGCTTTAGGGGCTCGTTATGCAGCCCTCATCACGCCTATGTGTTTGAAATTGGAGGAATATTCATAATAATAACCTTGAATATCAGCGATCAAGTCTCCAGATACAGAGCAGAAAGCTCCTTCCTGAGGTATGAGCATACTCCTTCCAACATGGCGTCTCTAGGAGCCTCCTAGGAAGGAAGGTTCTAGCGAGGGATCACCTATTTAACTACGTCCAGGTTCGGCGTGATATCTCACGTATAGCTTTCAAATACAACAATTAATGAATGACGTTATGGGAAGGGTTCATTTAAATGCCCAGTAGCTTTGTCTTCCGCTCGTCGATCGGGGCAGCCATCTTGAAATCTAAACGATACAGATTAAAGTTCGGTGTTCCAATATCCGTACTTACTAGCCTAAGTTTGAGTACATAGGTCGTTCCGATTCAGATAGCGAAAATAAGTGTACTGAAAGGACCCTGATGTTGTACTAAAAACTGTCAAATCGCGAAGTGTGTGGCGATGTACACTTTTCGTACTAAACGGCAGCCATCTTAGCTACGTAGCGAAAGAGGGCTGGGGCAACGTCGGCGCATTTTCCACATAGCCTACATTAATAGTCATTTTGTAGTTTTTATAGCTGCTAGGCTTAAAGAGTTCACCGTTCAAACCGGGATATTCATTGCGGGGGAGGAGCCGCGGTAGCTGTCGTGATCGTAATTTCCGCTTATTGCAACACGGAGTATTCGATTTGGAACAACACTGGCATCTGAAAATTAGCGCACTTAGTGAGTGCGGATAGTGTACTTTGTTTGAGTGTACTGATGGAAGTATGGATATTGGAACGGATTTCCGAATCCGAACAATTACCGAAACCAGTCCAACCCGATGCGTAGCTGCTACAGTTCACTCGATCACCTTCGTTAAACTTCGGATTCGTGGTTGCAGACTGCGGATTGGTCCGTTGAGCTGCCCGCCTCGCCATTCGACACTCTTCAAGACCAGTGCAGCCAATCACAGCTTAAGTGCCAACAGATCGGCCAGCCCAAATGGTTAGGGTCTTTCTCAATGTTCTCTAAATAAGTTATTTAATCTATATATGTAGGCTATAGATATCTATCTCGTGTGCAATAAACATGTACAGTACAACAACAGTGAGAATCGAGGCTACATGAGATCTAATGCTGCACAAATATTTCATTGCAATCTATTGTTAGAGATCTCTTATTTAAAAAAACCTTGGAGGAAATTATGCTACAACGGTTTAACACTGAACATCCTGCTCATAAAAGGTATCTGAACAAGCTGTGCATGTTGATCTTAATGTCTGGTTTTGAAGGAGACTGATTTTATGTGATTTAACGACCCGACAAAAAAGTCAAGAAATGTAGATGGATGAATCCATGTCAATCTCAAAGAGTTTTTGAAATGTATCAGTTATTAAACCTCGGTAATAAAGCAATCTGAATAATGTAAAGCCTGAGAATATCCGGTATCTTTAAAGTTGACCTTGGATTTCCTCAGAAGTTGTGAATGGACTCCCTCTTTAATTGTAGAGATGTTTGCTGCAACGTTCTCTGGCCTTGAAAATGATCGGCAATCAGGTGTGACATGAAACATCGCTGTTGTTTCATGGCTGGCATTTGGCTAGCCTTCTTCAAACCAAATTACCTTGGAGTCAAGAATTTCTCCAAACGTTGATTATTGATGAATCCTGCTGTAGGAGCCATGAAGGTGTTTATTAATGGAAATAGATAATTTCGTGGTTTATATTTGGGTTATTTTGGTTGTTATATTTCGTAACTTTTGTTGTTTATTTTGATATCACAGTAATTGGTTTGCGATCATATGGGCGGTAACATCTAGTTAATATAATCACAGGTACGCTGGTGCGGGCGGAAGTAACTAGGAAAGAGAGGGTGAGTTACTGGGAGGTCGTATTTTTTGTTGACCGCTGTTTTTGCTTAGATCGCTGTGATCGATATTCTTCATACTTTGAACACGTTATGATAAGTTGTCATACTTTTTTCAATAAAAAACCGGTAAACGGAATCTCGGATCTCAGTGGATATTTTGTTTAGTACAGCGCGTCGGACAATCAGCTTACACCCTACACTCAGCCTCTCAGCGACTGCTTCGTTTGGATACTAGTCGCTACACCTGCTAATTTCCATAGATTTACTTGAATTGTACTTTGTTTGTAGTTACTGAATCTGCCAAATCAAAGAGGGTTTGGTTTATCAGAGAATGCGGTTGCATCAACCAAATGTGATTGACACTTTTTGGTTTGTTTAATTGAAAGTAAAATGTTGGAAAGGTCAAAGAAATTACCAAGTTACACCTTGTAGCCTCGAAACATTTCCTTGAAAAACCATCAACCATGTCACCGACAGCAACGCCTCAAATCGAGTAAAGCTGGATTTAAACTTCTCTGTAGAGAGCACCTCTGGGAAGAGTTGCGTCATAAACAAGACATGGATTTCCACAGAACTGCCGTAATTATACTCCCACATGTTTTTACACGCACAGAAGGGACTCTTCAGCGTCCTGTCCCTGTGTGTCCATCCATGAACCCACAGGAAATCCGGAATGGAAGCACCAGTCTGCGCCGTTTACGATATCGGATAATCAAAACGTTCATTTGAAACGAGTTAGTTTTCGTGTCGGCTGGTCAATGAAGACCCCTGCCTCTGTTCCCTGATTGATCCATATGTGTCGAATCAATCGTAGGCCTGAGACCTGCAGGACTGCTCTGTGGTGGATGTTTTCAAACGTGATTTAAACGGGCTTCACCACAGTAGAATCAAGCCGTTGACGTGAGGGGATCTGAAAAGGTTTTGAGCTGCGGATAAAAATGACCGTCCTCCATATTAAAATGTGTTTTTCATGGCAGGTCGGACATGTCTGAACTGTTAATGGAATGTGAGGAAGAGGAGTTGGAGCCATGGCAGAGACCAGCTCCGGAGGTGACCCTGGTGGAAGATGATGATGACGACGATGAGCCCATCTTCATCGGAGAGCTTGGTATATATATATATATATATATATTTGATCCTGTACAACCTCTTATTAACCAGATTTTATTCCCCGCCAAAATGGAATGGCATGCAGAACATAACTGTTTAGTAACTAATAATTAAAATGTGTCCGTGTGTTCGTGTTCCCTCTATGTTAACATAATGTATGATTGTGTTTCTGCTCTTTCAGTAAACAGCCCAAAGGTGGTCAAACCCAGCCCTTCACCTGTACGGATCGTAATCCCCAGACAGGAAGCCCCGCCCCCAGCCCCCAGAGGGGCCACGCCCATCATGCTGTCAGCCAGTGTCCCTGGAAACGGAGCGATGACGTTACCACCCCCCTTACCAACCATACCCCCCCACCCAGTAATCATCAATAGCCAGGTAGTTTATTCATTGTGTAACTGAATGAACTTTAAAGGGGTTTCTATACGGAGACTGGGCTAAACCTAAACGCAGGCGTGAACCCGTGTCTGGTCTCGGGGGCCCAGCGTGTGCGTGTGAACGTGTGGAGCGATGCTGTGTGACAGTCTTCAGTTGTGCGTTATGTCTTATCAGGGATACATCGTTCAACCGCATCAACTGGGGCCCGCCAACCTCCTGGCCACGCTCGGAAAACAGTACCCGCCCGGGACCTCCTTCACCATCGTCCCAGGTACTCCTTCCTTGGGCCAACTTGGCTCCTACGTTTAACTTTAGGGCACTAAGCAGATGCTTTTGTATCAAGCAGATGCTTTCATACAAAGCGACCGGCAAGAGTACATTAGTCAGAAGAAGAGAAACAACAATATATCGGCCGGTTCCGTAAGGATGTTCATAGAACATAGAACTGTCAAGTGCTAACCATCACTAGGTTAACCCGTTCCCCGTATACAACAGAGGTAGCTGGGATAAGACGCTACACAATGCTAAGTACTATTTTTAAGTGCAAGGATGTACAACGTACAATAAGTAGGGCCCTATGAAATCCGTCTTATTTTTTTCCAAATTCCGTCTTATTTTTTTCCAAATTCCGTCTTATTTTTTTTCCAAATTCCGTTTTTTCCGTTATAATTTTCATGAATTCCGTTTTTACACTTCAAGCTATTTAAATCATCAGAACGAGGGTCAAATAAGTGGGAAAGAATACAATTCTTACAATTTAATCAGATAGAAGACTACATTTATTAAACTTCACAACATTGCACTGTTTTTAGTGCTTCAAATAAAAACAACATGACATAAATAATAAAGTGCTTATAAACACTTTTTTTATAAACTCAAATTGTGGTTTGAAGAGGCGTGCCCTGGCTACGGCGTTCATTGTTTTTTATATGGATTTTCGTCTTCAAGTGGTCACCGCATGTATCTTTGCGTTTCCAATCGATAGTATGTTGACATGCTCTACAAAACAGTTGATCACCTGATTGATAGAAGTGTTTTGGATATTGTTCGGCTCTGAATTTGGGGGTTGGAACCGAATTACGAAGCTTTTTTGAAGATTTGGGCATTTCAGCAGTCAGACGTGGGCGCTTCACTTTTTCTTCGGCTACTTGTTAGGAGCGGAAGCGGGACCTATTGTTTGCATACCCACCAACTAGGCTGTAGTGGTAGACCGGGGATTTTTTTACATTGTTGTGGCAGTGACTGATAAACATTCAGTGACGTTAATGTCACCTGTGTTGTTTCCCTTTTCCCTCGAAACTGAATTTCACCAAAATAGTGGCGAATTCCGCTCCATTTCGCTGCATATTGTAAATGTGACGTGTGATGTGCCTTGTCCCTGTTACATGTTATATGTGCTGCAGAACAGGATCCTGCTGGAAATCAGTTATTTTACTAAGACAGGCCCGTTTTAAATTGTAACTTTGTTACTTTTAATAGTTTCCTGTATAATAAAAAAAAAATAATCGGTAGATTCCGTTTTTATTGTCCGATTCCGTGATTCCGTCCGCGTTTTCGTTATCGCGGAAATCATAGGGCCCTAAATAAGTGTGTAAGAGGAGTGTTGAGGGCTAAGGGGGAGGCTATGCGGAGACTACTTCCTCCGTGTAGTTTGGTTGTGAGGTGAGGTGCAGTGTATTCTATATAATGCGTGTATGCATGGTTCTACATCCATCTGTTCTTTCCCTGCAGCTGGTCAGCCGCACCTCCTCCCGTTGCTGCCCCAGGCCAGGATCATGCCCGGGGTCGTCCACAGACCCCAGGTGAAGCTCAACAACAACGTGGTCACCCTGTCCAACGTCCAGAACCCTGCCGTCTACTCCTCCCCCGCTCCGCAGCCGCCAGAGATCCAGCCGCCCAAACCTCCGCCCGTTGACATCTGCTCCGTGACTGCGATGAGTCCGACCGAGAGCAAAGGAGGTACGACTGGAACCGGACAGAGAGAATCCTCTTCCTGTGGCCTTCTCTGTTACACTTTGCTTGCTCTGTTACACTTTTCTTTCTCTGTTACTCTTTTCTTTCTCTGTTACACTTGGCCTTCTCTTTTACACTTTTCTTTCTCTGTTGCACTAGGCTTTCTCTGTTACACTTGGCTTCCTTTGTTACACTTGTCAATCTCTGTTTTTTATGTATTTATGTATAGATCGAAGCTTGCTGAAACGGCGATTAATGCCAACGCAAAACGAGGTCAAGACAAAGAAAGTCAAACTAGAGCCAGGTGAGTTTCCTCCACAATCCCTTTGAGAAGTTGCACAGCTGATGTGCCGTATTTAATAATTCTGTTCTTCCGATTTCAGTACAAAATAACAAAGCAGTCGATGCACAATACGTCTACAAGAAGAAGTGTTACAAATGCAAAGTAATCTTCCATCATCAGGAAGCTCTGAAGTCTCACCTGAAGGTAAGTGTCTTGTGCAGTCATTTAACATGCCCAACTCATAGCCAACCTTGCATGTCAATTTCCAATGTTCAAATGGGAAATTTGGGAATGTCTAAACTTCAACAGCCTGTTGAGGTGCGTGCTGGGGTTGAGTTCATGCAAGCGTTCTGCGGCCGCATGGCTCTGTAGGATGTCCAGAAGGCAGTTACAGATCTCCCTTCAATATTGTGTCTATTGTAGAACTGCTCTGGCAAACCTGTGGAAATGGTTTCCCCATCGCCGCCTCCAAGCACAGTCGCTCCAGTCCAAGTCGTGAACCCCAAACACATCCTGCTGGTCGGAGAGTTCTACTACGGGCGCGTGGAGGGCGACTGGCAGATGCAGAGGCAGGAGCATAAAACCAACACCACTTTCAAGTGCCAGAGCTGCTTGAAAGTGCTGAAGAACAACATCAGGTATGAGGGCATGGCCAGATTGTGGAATTCTTCCCTTATATCACTTTTCCCCTGTTTTCCGTCTTGTGACCACACAAAGAGGACCTCACTTCTGCGTTGGCATAATCTTTATTTTTTAGGTGTGTTAAACAAAGATACACCAGGAAGTATCAGTGAAAATAGAATGGATTTGTTGGCCAAAAGAAGAGGACTGCACTGGGAATCTTGTTCTTTTGGACACAAAATCTACAATATGGATAAACATAAATGCTTTCATAGCGTTGTTAATAATGGGGTGTTCATGTGTCTGAGGTTAAGAACACATACTTAACCTCCTTATCTGACTCTGTTATTATTCAGGGTCTTAATCACTAATGTTTGAATTGAAGAAACATCAGTCTAATGCCTTCTGTGCATTGCCTACATCAAAGATGGTTTCCTACATGGACCAAAAGATTCTAGTTTTGGTGCTGGGTTTTAATTGGTTATTTAATTAAATAACGCTGCAGTAATGGGGGTTGGGGGAACCAGTTTGTACCGGACTCTACTATCACAGCTGAGGTCAAGGGTCACCTGCATTAGATCCTCCTCATCACAACCGGATGAAGAAGCAGATCTTACAGGATGAAAGGGCTGGCCCGATGTGTAGGTGTCCCCGATGTCTTTGGTTTAATGCCAGTTTTATAGCAGCCGTTACCCATGTTAAGAGGGGAACTAGACACTTATTTTAATATATTTAGTTGCTGTGGGTTGATGGTAAATGAAGGTTTTGTGAAAGTAATTATTTTTGCATTGTTTAATTAGTTATCAGTATTTGATGTATACTGGAAATGGGTTAACCTAGTGATAGTTAGTGCTTGGCCATTGGTTCTAAGAACGTCCGTACTGTACCGACAGCGATATATTGTTTCTCCTTCTGTCAAATGCACTTATTGTAAGTCACTTTGGATAGAAGCGCCTGCTAAATGTAAACGTACTAGGGATGGGCGTGAGGAATCGATTGCTCGAGTACTCCTCGTTACAAATGAACTCGGTTGGTGGACAGGCAAACTCGAGTTTGCATATACACACAAACAAAGTTTTCTGAAGCAAATGTATCAATTTTCTGTCGGCGCCACTAACGCTTGACGTGGGCACAAAGAAAATTAAATGCATCCATTTCCATGGCGCGTTCCGTGGCGTGTGCAGGCACGCCAGATTTCAAATAGTTAAGAGATGGCGGTTAAAGCAAACCGCAGCGAAGAATTGAAATACTTTAAAGAAATAGGAGATCACAAGATGAAATGTAAAATATGCCAAGCGAAATCGAGCTACCAGAAAGTACTATGCAGCAACATATGCTCCTGAAACACAACGGTGAGTTCGGGAAACCAGACCCGCAGCAACGGTGAAAGTGAAAGTGTATCGGCTTTTCACCGCCGCAAGACGCAGCTGTAATCCCGGGCGTGTAGAGAAGATCACAACGCTGAGTATTTCCATAGTCCATTTGCTGCAGTTTTATTTGCAGCTTTAAGCATTTATTTGCAATGGTTAGGCTACTTGTTTCGTTTTTTTTAAACTGTTACAGGCCTTGGTTCGACGTGATTTAAATTGTGAGACGCATATTTATTTTTGTAAGGAAAATGTGTTTTGAACGTTTGCAAAAATAAATAATGAATACTCTGATAACTCTGACTGTTTTGATGGAGAATAAGCATTACATGTTTGGTTGATAATATTGCCGTTCATCATCAGGCCTGCCGCCTATTCCTGCTGCAGATGCGTTGCATTCTAAAAATAGATTTGATTTAACGAGTACTCGATTGATCCTCGAGGAATTCCTTCGATCACTCAAGTTTGGAATATACTACTCGTGCCCATCCCTAAAACGTACTAATGTACGCCGTTGACCTGCCAGATTCATGAACCACATGAAGCACCACCTGGAGCTGGAGAAGCAGAGCAGTGAGAGCTGGGAGAGCTACACCAGCTGCCAGCACTGCTACCGGCAGTACATGACCCCCTACCAGCTGCAGTTGCACGTGGAGTGGGCCCACAGCCCGCTGGCGTCCTCAAGTAAGACCCGCCCGCCCAGAACCAGCTCGCGCTCCGTGGTACCCGCTCTGCACAGACTAACCCCACCGTCTTCCTCAGCTAACTGCAAGATATGCGAATTGGCGTTTGAGACGGAACAGGTCCTACTGGAACACATGAAGGAGACCCACAAGCCTGGAGAGATGCCGTACGTGTGCCAGGTCAGTGGACGGGTCGTCTTGAATCAGAAGAGCAAACCACAGAGTCAACGCTCACTGATTTTCACCGACACGCCTTCTTGTTTTTAGGTTTGCAATTTCAGGTCCTCATTCTTCATGGAGGTGCAGGCTCATTTCAAAGTAGCTCACGACAACACGCAAGACCTCCTGTGCCCGTTCTGCCTCAAAGTGCTCCGAAGTGGACAATCATACATGCAGCATTACATGAAACATCAGGTACGGGGCGGAAATTAAGGTCGACGATAAAATGTTGTGTTTGACCAGCATAATCTTTTTCTTCAATGTTCAACCCATCCCTGTCACACGATGAGAGCAGCGTTGTTATTTATTCATGCAGGAGAACCGCTTCTGCAGCTTTGTTTTGGAACTGCAGTTAAGAAATCGGTTGTTGTCCAGAGTGAAAACCCCTTGGTATTTTGTCTGTTTCACAAAAGAGAAAAGGCATACATCGCTGTGGAAAATGCAGGCTGAACTTTCTGACCTACAAGGAGATGGTGGACCACAAGATCAACTTTCACAAGACTTTCAAGAAACCAAAAGCACTTGAAGGCCTTCCACCTGGAACTAAGGTAGCATCGTGAATAACCAGAAGATGAATAAAGCACTACAACTTCAAAAGGCCTCCTTTCGTGCAAGTGCGAGTCAAAATGTAAAGGCTTTTCTTCTTTTAATCACCAGGTGACCATCCGGGCGTCTCTAGGAGGTACCGTCTCCTCATGCAACCCGTGCCCCAGCGGCAACACTCCTGATGCTCAACCTCCTAAACCTGCCAAGTCCAAACCCAAACCCCCCCAGGCCCTGGGAAGGCCCAAGCCTGCTAAGCCCAAGAGGCAGCAGGAGGCGCGAGTGCCAAAGAAGAACACGGCTCTGAAGAACACCAGGTGAGTGCTGGGGACTCTGAACGAACAGCCTGATGTGTTATAACTGAACTATGTGTTCCTAACATGTTCTTCTCCCTTCAGAATCGGTGGAGGGCCACACACTTGTATCGAGTGTTCCACAGAGGTCACTGACTTCTTCTCTCACTATCCAATGATTTCGAACTGCGGTGCGTGCAAATACCAGACGAGCTGCAAAGTCTCAATCTCCAATCATATGATAAGGTCAGTACACAAGATTTACATTTACAACCGCAGTGGATTGTTATTGTATTAATATTAGCACTTGGTTTATTCCTGAGCGTATCTCACCAGACACAATGGGGTACTGCTCAGACTGCCTGCTGGTGGTGGTGGCGGTGGTAGTAGCAGTCATCGTCTCCCAATGGCGTTCATGTTCTTTCTCTCTCTCCTCAATACAGGTATCATAGTACAATATCGAAGGACCGATTCAAGAGGATGGGGAGTCAGAGAATGTCGAATCCAACAGTGTGAGTGCAGAGTGGTGGTCGGTAACGCTCCGTGTGTCTGTAACACCAGGACGTATCCTAAGTCTGGTCTTGTTCCCTTCAGTCAATCTCTGAGCTGCCTCTCCTGTGACTTCCTGGTGGGGGCCTTAGAAGGGGACAAGATGACCAAGCATCTGACGGACGACTCGGACCACGTGTGCCGGGTCATTGAGCGGAAAGGTATTCAGCTTATTTGTAATTCTTGAGGGATTCATTCTTATTTTTGTAATTTTGTAGATATGTTTTTAACCAATTCTATTTCACTAATGGAAATGTGTGTATCTTTTTATCTTAGTTGCTGCTCCTGCACCTGGTGTGATGTAAGTTGTTATGGCTTTTCATTTTACGTTGCATTACATTTCCATTGTGCAGTCTACCGTCATACATTTGAATCTGACATAGAACCCCATGCCACCGTTTTCCTTGAGTACTTTATTTTTCAAGTGTAAAAAGACGCCGTTTATGTAACGCTCTTCAGGCATATACTTTGGTTCATACCCGCTTTTTAAACTAAATATCTCAACTACCGTAATTTTCGGACTGTAAGCCGCGCATTTTTTCCCATTTTACGATTCTGCGGCTTATATAACCCTGCGGCTAATCTATGGGGACTTTTACAGGTTACAGTCCACCAACTTTGACTCTATGACCGGTCCGTGCCCCCCCTCCCTTAAGCCGCAGGCTCCAGCAGGAAAAGCTGAAGGCCAGGAGAGAGTGATACAGGAGGTAGCGCACAAAAGTGAAAGTGGAACCGAGAGTGATACGAGAGACAGAACGAGAGCAAGACAGACACTAAGAGAGCGAGACGGTTTGTGCAAAGGAAATGTTCCTGCACAAACCCTCATTATGGAAAACAAACGTAGAAATTCATATGATGCAGCTTTTAAGTTAAAGGCAATCAATCTGGCTGTAAAAGAAGGAAACAGAGCGGCTGCACGTGGCCTTGGCATCCATGAGACATTGCTGGGACGTTGGAGACGTCAGCGGGAAGAACTGTCTCAATGCAAAAAGTCAAAAAAAGCTTTCAGAGGTAGTAATAAAAGCAGATGGCCCAAACTTGTAGACTTTCTGGAAGATTGGGTGAACACACAGAGATTAGACGGCCGAGGTGTTACACCCGTGCAGATCCGACTGAAAGCTAAAACGGTCGCCACCGAAATGAAAATTGTAAACTTCAGAGCTGGAAAAGCCTGGTGTTTCAGATTTATGAGACGAAATGGACTGCCAGTTTGAGTTTGAAAGTTGAAAAGTTTGTGTCTGAAACGCTATGTGATACAGTACCGTTTACACTGCACAGTATATGTTCTGTAGCTACTATTGCACTAAATGGTAACACTTGATTACGTTATGCAAATATGCAACTTGTTTGTTGAAATGTTAATAAATGGGAGTTTCCTCAAGCAGCCATCTCTTTCCCGACAATCCCCTCTGTGCACGAACCCTTACAGATGGTAATTAAACATTAAAACACCTGCGGCTTATAGTCCAGTGCGGCTTATATATGTACACAACATTCAAGTTAGCTGCTGCGGCTTATACTCCGGTGCGCCTTATAGTGCGGAAAATATGGTATTTCTGAAATGAAAAAAAAAATGCATGAATTTTGCACGTTAAATTGCAGTTTTTAATTTGTCAACATGAGCTTAAAGGTTTGGTACGGAATTCTCTTTTTTCCATTTTTGCAAAATTACTTGAAATCCTTATCATAACCCACTTACAGCCACTGAGTTAGAAGTACTTACATGAAAATTAAACAAGTCCATCATCTGGAACGGGCAGGGCTCGAAAGACTCTCCGCGCGCGACCCCCAAGTGCACGTACTCAAAGCCCGGGACCCAGAGCAAGCTTCTGTTGTTATCCTGCGGTAGCTACTGGAGCTAGCTAACTAGCTAATGGCTCGCTCTCGAGCATCTGTGTTCGCTCGTGCATGATTGCGCGTCCATGTACTTGGAATGGGTGGAGTCAGAGTCAGCGTTGAAGGAGAGGAGGTAGGACCATTTGAGTTGTGGATTTTCAAAATCTGTTGTCGTTTCGCAAATCCCATACCCCACCTTTAATGGTGTAATCCGAAGGAATAGCAATGCTTATGGGTAATGTTTTACAGTCGAAGAAATGCAAATGTGTGTTGATTGGTACGTGCACGTCTATTTAAAAAAAATTTGACCCCACTTTGTCCAGGCTCTCCGTTCTGCAGCCACCCAGAGTTTTCTACCTGTTTACGTCAACGACTGAAACACCAAAGGAAGCGGACCTGAAACCAGTGGCCGGGTCTGAAGGGGCGGACCTGAAACCATCGGTCGGGTCTGAAGGGGCGGACCTGAAACCAGCAGCCGGGTCTGAAGGGGCGGACATGAAACCAGCAGCCGGGTCTGAAGGGGCGGACCTGAAACCAGCAGCCGGGTCTGAAGGGGCAGACCTGAAACCAGCAGCCGGGTCTGAAGGGGCGGACCTGAAACCAGCATCCGGGTCTGAAGGGGCGGACGACTCCGGGAACGGAGCCTCTGGTTCACTTCAAGAAGAGGAGTCTGAGGAGTTAGCTGGAACCGACCTGGGCAAGGAGGCAGGGGGCAAGGAGGCAGGGGGCAAGGATGTAGGAGCCACAGGCAGTAAGGAGGCAGGGGGCAAGGAGGCTGGAGCCACAGGCAGTAAGGAGGCTGGGGGCAAGGAGGCTGGGGGCAAGGAGGCAGGGGGCAAGGAGGCAGGGGGCTAAACATGCCTAAACATTAGTGACGTTAACATTGCTTACAACATTATTGACGCCCGGAAGACTTTCTGTCCTTCAGGTTTCGATTGAATTCTACTGAGCCCGTGCGAGGAGGGGAGAGGAGGTGCATAAAGGACGGTGTTATGAGAGGAGGAGAGAGGCGGAGGTTGATGGAGTACCGGCAGTCTCATCTCCCTCCAGATGCATCGTGTGCGAGGGGCGTGATGAGCAGGTGTATTTTTAAACGTATTTCCCCGGCTACGGGCGTCGGGGGGGGGGGGGGGGGGGGGGGGGGGGGGGTGAGGTGACAGGAATGGTCTCCTTACCCGTTCTGCTCGAGGTCATGAAAGGTGTCGCGTGGGTTCCTCGGAGGGGCACTAACCGACTGTCACTCAGCTGATCGTCGGATCAGTGTTAGCGCGTGGTCAGGTGCCCGCTAATGGAGTGACACAGCAGCCTAATTGGCTAGAAAAACCGTCAATAGACAACATATTATACATAGCAGAAGTCCTACAGAATCATCAGTCTGTTGCTGTGAAGCCCAGACTGGAACAACACTCTGCTTTCACACCGCCGGACCGCACCTCGCCGCCTCCGTTCATCTCGATGAGGGCGGCCGAGGGGAGGCCGTTACAACCCCGGCTGTCTGACCCGGAAGTGGTTGCCGCCCACGTGAACGCTCACAGATTTTGCCCCCCCGCTCAGCTTTACCCGTGTTGAAACTTTTGTCGGCAGCCTCCCGGCGGTGATCAGAGCGGTTACCGCCCAGCGGGGGGCAAGCAGCTTAAGACTCAGGCACCGACTACTGAATCGAAGACATCATTCAAATACAATTAGATTGAAAATCCTACCAGATACCCTATTGTAGTCTGATCTGTCCCACACACGCACACGCACGCACGCACACTCACGCACGCACGCGCACACACTCACGCACACACACTCACGCACACACACACTTTATTAATCACAGCATGGCATTGACACATTCAGGGTCAGTCTCTCTCTCTGTCCATTTCTTTCAAACTTGCACACACAAACTGTCACACGCACACACACGCACACACACCAGTCCAGGGCCCTGTGTACGGGACGCCAGAGCCGAGGAGGAGGATGTGTAGAGGAAGCCAGCCGTCAGCCCGCGTGACGCGGCGTGACGCGGCGCGGGGGGGCGTATGCATCAGTGTTAATTTTGTCAGCTATTTTAGATTTAGTCTTAAGCCCAGTTCAGACCAAAGATTCACCTTGCAACGGCTTGCAACGAGACGGTTTTAGAACGTCGCAGGGGCGGTGTGAACGGGTCGTTGCAAGCCGTTGCAAGCCGTCGCAAGGCGTTTCAAGGAGTCGCCAGAGATTGAACATGTCAAATCGCAAGGTCCAGTTTTAGAACGCGGCGATTTAACTACTCCTCTTCAGCCAATCACAGCACAGAACAACTTGTACGTCACGGCCTTACTCCGTCCCGGTACCGTACTGTCGTATTTTGTTGATGTATTTGCACTTTTAATCTTGCTGAATTCTACGACGAATAATTGTGTCCAAATACAGATATGAGGACGACAAATGACCTGAAAAGATTTGGTTGGGGTTTGTCTCATTTTTCCTGCATTTACAGTGTGGGCGCAGAATTCGACGGTGCGCTAGATTGATTGTGGCATCGTTGATTGCGACTTGCGTTGCTTGTGGACTCTCTGATGATCGCAGACATGAATAATTGTGTCCAAATACAAATATGAGGACGACAAATGACCTGAAAACATTTGGTTGGAGTTTGACTAATTTTCCCCGCATTTACAGTGTGGTCGCAGATTTCGACGGTCTGCTGTCATGAATTGTGACCCATCGGGAATTGCGACCTGCTGCTTGTGGACTCTGTGATGATCGCAGACATGAATAATTGTGTGCACATACAGATTTGAGGACGACAAATGACCGGAAAATGCAATGTATCCAACAACGGGTAATCTAAACTAACTAAGCTCCAGCTATTTACTCCAATGCAGATGTAGTGGAGAATGACAAGACATAGTAACTCTAGCCTACTCTCAAGTAAAATAAAAATAAAACTAATTGCAAACCTAACTAATCTAACCTAACCTACGCAAATAATGCTGTTGCGGCTCTCAGCATGTGCCAGAGCGTTCAGTTACTATGGAAACCACCTAGCGTCGCAGCCCGTTGCAGCCAGTGTGAACTGCCCAGTTTTAGAACGTCGCAGCCCGTCTCGTTGCAAGGTGTTGCAAGGCGTTGCAAGGAGTTGCGAGTTGCAAGACGTTGCAAGGTGAATCTTTGGTCTGAACTGGGCTTTAGTCTTAGTCTTTTGACGAAAATGCTTAGTATATTTAGTCACATTTTAGTCATTGTTTTCCTTTGTAGTTTTAGTCTAGTTTTAGTCGACGAAAATTCCTTACATTTTAGTCAACTTTTAGTCATTACTTTTAGTCAAAAATGTTTTCTCTTTTTAAACTAGTTCAATTAGGCTAACCCTATATAGGCTATATGGACACCTGCTAAGTTGTTCCACTCAAATAGAGTACTAAAGTGAAAACGTTACGTTGTCCTGGCAACCGGATTTTCAGTTCTAAACAACCGAACGAGAGATGGTGTTCTCCATTGCTTCCATGTGTTTCTTTCAAAATTAAAATAAATCAATTTCAAGAGGTGAAAATCACTACCAATCGAAAAATGTCGAGGCGTTCATGTATTCCCCTGGGGTATTAAAAGGAAACGTTTGTAAACGTTAGTTTAGTTTAGTTTTTTTTTTAATATGAAGACGATCTATTCTCAATATTACTTACATCATTGGTAAAGCAAACTCACAAATCTATTCGCAAAAAGATTGTTCCTTTTCTATAAAAGGTTTGTGTGCCATAGGATTTCCCCTTGTTAATTTGGTTGTGTAGAACCGAAAATCTGTTGCTCTCGAAACGTGACGTCACACTTTACTACTCTTGTCTGTTCAGCCTTCAAAACGATAGCTGGTAAATTGTGAAAAATGCATTAAACTGTAATCAGAAAACGCGATTATATGCTATAAACCCGATAGTATCTTGGGTATAAAGGCTGGGACGAATTTCAAAGTCCACCTTATGTTGAAGTATAGACCGTGGCGATTCCCATTGAAACGAATGGCGCGGTGATTTTCTTCAAACGAGAGCCGGTAAATTGTGAAAAATGAATTAAAGGCCCACTATGCAACTTCGGGCATTTCTTGGCTGTTTTCTTGGTTTTGGCACGCACATTTCTCTACACAGCGCCCCCTACAGCTTCGTAGTAGATATTTCACAACACTGTCGTAACAACTCGTTGACGACCCTTCCCCATGCAGTTCTACGCGAGCCATGTGCATTTGTTTTCAAAGAAGCCGGCGAATGCTTGGAGCCATGTCCGAAGTAGATGTTCATAAAGTGTAGGCAAGGTTATACATTTTTAAAAAGGTGTATTTGTATTGCAATAAACATAAATCCATCCTTTTTTATAGTTGACGGGGAGAATGTATATCCTAGATTATAATTGTTATATCTTAGGTTGAACAGAACAATCAGTGCAAGAGGTTTGGCTTGTATCTGGGGGACGAGACGGACGAACAGCAAAACACCCATGGAAACAAAGGTGTTTATATGGTTGCAACCAAGCAAGCTAGAAACATACAGGGCTCACAACAAAACGGTCGAGAAAACAATTTTTACAGGGCTCACAACAAAATGGTTGGGCAAATACATTTGTACAGAGACTATCAACATCAAGAATACCACGAAGACAAAGTTCACCCAAAGGTACTTTCAATTTCAAAAGCAACACGGCCGAGTCGGCGTCTGATTTGCAGTCTTTTTCTTTCAGTTCACGCTATTCCTGAAAAGCTTGCTCAACGTTTACTCGTGTCTGGCCTCTCTGTCGGTCAGTCTCCCTTTTCTCTTCTTCTGTTCCTCCGACATTGGGTTTCTCTGTCTCTTTTTAGTCGGCTGATCTATGATGAACATAACAATCCCTTAGTTACTTGTGTTTATATCGAGCCGGTTCCGCGTTTGGGGGTCTGTGCCGTAAAGCACCAACGCCCGGAGTTCAGAACTTTCAACGCTCCAACGCGTGACGCTTAGCCACGATAGCCAATCAGCGTGGAGCTTGACCCGACATCACCGACAGAGAGTAGTGACCCTTGCACAGAAGCATACGGCCGACATCTTTCTTTATTCTGGGGGTGGAAATACTAGTAACATAGTTACGCCATTAAATGCGTTTATGGAATTTTTTTTAGCGAGAAATGTGCATTTTACTTTCATAATGTTCGCTCGGTGAATGTGAAGGATGTTTGGTTTGATAGTTATGACGAAGAGTGAACGCTCCGTTCACTTGCATCGACTGAGTCTCTGGTTGCTAAGCAACCTCAACGTCTTGGCGGACTATTTCTCTGTTTAGTTAGCCCAAGTGAAGGAGTTCAAGTACCTCGGGGTCTTGTTCGCGAGTGAGGGTACTATGGAGCGTGAGATTGGCCGGAGAATCAGAGCAGCGGGGGCGGTATTGCGTTCGCTTTACCGCACCGTTGTTACGAAAAGAGAGCTGAGCCGCAAGGCAAAGCTCTCGATCTACCGGTCGATCTTCGTTCCTATCCTCACCTATGGTCATGAGGGTTGGGTGATGGCCGAAAGGACGAGATCGCGGGTACAAGCGGCCGAGATGAGTTTTCTCAGAAGGGTGGCTGGCGTCTCGGGATAGGGTGAGAAGCTCAGTCATCCGTGAGGAACTCGGATTAGAGCCGCTGCTCCTTTACTTAGAAAGGAGTCAGCTGAGGTGGTTCGGGCATCTGGCAAGGATGCCCACTGGGCGCCTCCATTGGGAGGTGTTTCAGGCACGTCCAGTGGGGAAGAGACCTCGGGGAAGACCCTGGACTAGGTGGAGACCTCGGGGAAGACCCTGGACTAGGTGGATAGATTATATCTCAACACTGGCCTGGGAATGCCTCGGGATCCCCCCGTCAGAACTGGTCAATGTGGCCCGGGAAAGGGAAGTCTGGAGCCCCCTGCTTGAGCTGCTCCCCCCGCGACCCGACCCCGGGTAAACGGATGACGATGAGATGAGATCGTTATTTATATCCGAGATTATTTAATCTAACCCGATCTAAACTCTATCATGCACCCAAACACGGCGGCGTTTGGGTTTCCTACCTCGGACTCTAGCGCAGCCACAGGCGCGTTGGGCGCGTTGAACCATTTTTGTGACACACAATGATCAAGCGTCAGGTTAGGCGCGGTTGGTGTGGCCGTACCATTAGTCGATTGATCCATGATGAATGCAACAATTGCCTCGCAACTGGCTGTTTATATCTAGCCGGTGCCATGTTTGGGTGTGTGTCTGTGCCGTAAAGCATTTTCGAAACTACAATCTGACTACATTTTCGAGGATACTTCCGTTGCGTCACATCCGGATTGTGTCGGTCCGAACAGAGCAAGTTGCATATGCGCTTTTTCACTGGAGAGGCGACATGGGTAAATGACACACCCACCAATCGACCCAGAAATGGATGCAGAACCATCAGCATAACTCTCAACCTGCATACTTAATGTAATTTTGGCTAAAAAAGTTGCATAGTGGGCCTTTAAACTGTAATCAGACAACGCGGTTATATGCTATAGACCCTAGTATCTGTGGAATAAAAGATGGGAAGAATTTCGAATCATGTACAATGCATAACGTTAGCTCATAGCTGAGTGGACCATACCTCCCGTTGCCAAGTCGTAGCTAAGGTCCGTCCTATTTACTGGAGGAGTGAACAGTTGCATAAGAACCTTACGGGAGTGTACTGATTGGAAAATATCGTGCATTTTGAATGTCCAAACAGCACACCAATAACATTTTCGTCCTGTCTCGTCTCGTCAACGAAAACAAAATGACATTTCGTCATCGTTTTTATTATCACAGATCTATTTTTAGCTCGTCAACGTCTCGTCTTAGTCACGGAAAAAAGGTTGTTGACGAACATTTTTCGTCATATTTTTCGTTAACGAAATTAACACTGGTATGCATGCAGGCGGGGAGCGGCTGGCCCCGCCCACAACGGACCACATTGTCAGCTCTTTAACCGTTGGGCTGTTACCAGGAGGGGGGGCCTCAGGGAACACGATGTGGTTATGATGGATGTGTGTGTGTGTGTCTGCCCGCTGGCCTGCAGCCACAGCTGTCCAGGGTGCAGCGGCTGGCAGCGAGCCAAGGTCACAGGGGGGGGGGCGGGTGTTCATCACACCCTCGCAGCCCCCCCCCCCCCCCCCCCCCCCCCCCCGCATAAACCAGCCCTGAGGAGTCCCCTCCCTCCCCCTGTGAGGTGGACCCCCTTAGACCCCCCACCCCCCCCCCCAAACCCCACGGTCGGTCGCCTCTCTCTCTAGAGATCAGAGATATCTCTAATCTCTAGAGACAGATTAGAGATATCTCTGGAGAATTATTGGGACCCGATTTGCCTCCGATCAAACAACCTGCGTAAACGTACAGGTGTAACATAACAACACATTGCGTATATCAATCAAGTCCGTAGCTCGGAAACATGGGCGTGCACGAGGGCGAGCGTGCACGAGAGCGAGCGTGCATGAGGGCCAGCGCGCATAAGGGCCAGCGTGCACATTTCCTTGTCTTATTACATTCCGGTGGAAACAGCTGTCTTCTCGCTGGCAATGTCACCAACACACTGGTGTCTGGACCCCAACACACTGGTGTCTGGACCCCAACACACTGGTGTCTGGACCCCAACACACTGGTGTCTGGACCCCAACACACTGGTGTCTGGACCCCAACACACTGGTGTCTGGACCCCGAGCGAAGGCATCTCAAGTGTCCCCGGCTCCAACTCGGAGTGGGGGCGGCCTGTGCTGCCGTAGCCTGTAGCCGTGCACCGGGGAAGGGCATGAGACACAAACAAGGTAACGCAGCTCACTGGCTCTCTGACGCTCTGCAGCCGTGATGGAAAGTGACAGGAGACTGACATGAAATGAAATTCATACGAGGCAGAACGGAGCACAGACACACGCCGTGAAGGAGATGTTTACACCCGGCCAGTCGGCAGCGACACATTCACACCCGAGGAGCCCGTCCAATGAACGGCAGCACAGACAGCGAGTGAGACACTGAGGGCTTAGCATTCCTAAAAAACATGCACATTGATCGCCCTTTAGGATTCTATTTCGATGATAGGAGTCATTTATAAATATAAAATGGACATTGCTAAATATTATTCTATATATATATATATATATATATATATATATATATTTAAGCAATAGATCAAGCCAGGCTGTGGTATGTGCTCATTATACCACTGTTAAGGGGCGTTGTCCGGCGCGCAGCGGAGGGCCGGCGACCCCCTTCACAGTGGTATAATGAGCACATGCCACTGACTGAAGTGATCTATTGCTTTTATACAACGGCTACTATTATGGCGAAACGAAAGTCATAGACACACTACATTTAAAAAGAAACCAAGAAAGTCAAAATAGCCGTTTTATTAAAGAATACAAAAAAGTAGTCCCTCCTGGCTGCCGCTATGCATCGACGGTCGCTATGCAACACACTTTAGCGTCCCTCCGAGAGAAGGCTCCGATAGAGCGGTTCGCCGGCAATTTATCCTATGGAGCAGTTCACTCGCCGTGTGCCTAAGCTTTCGTTAGTCTCTCCATCGCCTTGCTCACTCCCGGAGTAACAACATTTACACCCTCTCCATCATCCAACATATGTTTTACTTGGTAACTGTTTCTACTTCCAGGCGCGGAATGATATGCAAACTTTCACAAAACGATAGGGCGTCATAGCAGTTATGTATACGCTCATTATACAACAGTTGGGAACCAATCAGATCGCTGGATTTAGGTCCCCCGTTGTATAAATATATATATTATCTATTACATCATGAATTAACTATATCATTAATACAATTAATATAATATTTATAAAGCAAACCATGGAACGAAATAAACAGGTGTACCTGTAAGGCAAGCCCTGGTAAGAGGAGCAGGTTGCGCTGTGTAGTGTTGCGTTGCGATGTGTTGTGTTGGTTGCGTTGCGATGCGTTGCGTTGTGCAGTGTTGTGTTGCGATGTGTTGCGTTGCGTTGTGTAGTGTTGCGATGCGTTGGTTGCGTTGTGTTGTGTTGCGATCCGTTTCGTTGTGTTGTGTAGTGTTGCGATGCGTTGTGTAGTGTTGTGATGCGTTCTGTTGTGTTGGTTGTGTTGCATTGTGTTGTGTTGCGTTGCGTTGTGTTGTGTTGCGTTGCGATGTGTTGCATTGCGTTGCGTTGTGTTGCGATGCGTTGTGGTGTGCCTCCACAGGCAGTCTCACCCTGGGGGGCTGGTTCTCAGGGCTGGCCGGGCCCCTGGGGGTCCAGGTGGGGCCGCTCCCCTCGTCCATACCTGTCCCAGGAGAGAGCAGCGGTCAGTCCACCCCTCAGACACACAGGAGGACCAGTCCAACTGGAACTTACCGCCACAGAAAGAGAAGCCCCAGTGACTGCACAACTATAGTTAATAAACTAACGTGTATTTCCCTTCCTGCCAAATATTCCTCAAAGGTGGGAGTGCTTCAAAGATTTCTTCGGGCAGTTTTAACGCTCAGCCGACATCATCAGGGATTAGTTTAACAAGGATTCCAAAGAGCTGCGAGCTAGCTGGCAGAAGCAGCAGCTTTCAGAGGATAACGGGTTAATGCTCGTCTATTTGTGAGTTTTGTCCACTAACAAACCACAACTAATGCTAACAACACTGCTACACACAGACTGGCACTGTCAAAAGGAACCTGTTGAAGGTGTTCTCTCTAAAAGATGGTCGCTCCCATCTTTACAGAGACTCTCCTAGACCAGTCCCACTCTGAACGCAAAAGAATAAAAACAATATATACCCAATACAAATGTTGTGTATATATTATATATATATATATATTTACACAATCTGTTCATATAGAATATGTTGAAGGCAATAAAGGCATCCTCTTTCACAAATTGTATGATAAAAATAAGGGCATATCAAAATGTGAACACATTTGCTGTTGGCTAATGGCTATGGCTAGGTTATAGAAGTAGAAATTTCCGATTTCATCATTAATCAAAGGGAATGAGCTCCAGCAGCTTGCCTCACACACTTCACACGTTTAAAGTCCAGTATCTTCCTATCACGAGAACTTTTGTTAGGAACATTTGCTAGACGACTAAAAAGTTAAATATTCTTTGAAAGTCTTAAGGAAACACATTCATGTTCAGGCACTATAATTTTTAACATAAACATGCCAATTTCGATGTACTGTAATTCACTGGGTTCTGTCCTGAATTAAAAAGATCAATAAATAAGAATTGGACTTGCATGAAAATGTTTTAATAAAGTTTGACAATGAAGAGTATGTAAAGTATGTCATGTAAAAAACAAAAGTATATTTTTTATTGACGTAGCAACTACTTTATACACAATTATAGAGTCAACATTATGAATTATGTATGTGAACAGAGAAACCCGAACAAACTCAAACCCATGGAGCGAAAATCAACAGGCCCATGAAAGGGTGAGAGACAAGTAGCATATAGCTTTATCTTTCTGATAAGCATAGACGTTGAGGCATAACAATTACTACAATTAAACAGGAGCACTTTAAAGGTTTACAGAATAAAACTATGCAAAAAAAGAGATAGGTCCTTCCAGAAGTAAATGTGGAACAGACCTCCTTTGCTCTGTAATTCAGTTTCATTCATTTCTCTTGCCAACAAAGTGCTTAGTCTATTGTTGGTCAATGAGAGTCAAATCCTGGAGAGCAGTCTGAATGCCAGCTTTAAGGTTCGGGGATCGACTCCCAAGGTTATGTGCCTCTCTAAAGGCCTCCTGAGCAGGTAAACTCGTATCTGCCCCTTAATGACACGTGTCTGTGGTCTCTGGTAAACACTTTATGAAACTTGAATGATGTAATGTGTGCACAGCACTTCCACTGCAGAGGTAGAATCGAGTTTTATATTCGACCTGGAACTTCAACACAAGAACAGCTTCAAAGACTCTTCATCCCCATTGGATTCAACATCCTCAATTTAATTTGTAGATCTATGAATAATGAAATGGTTTCTGTTCCAATTTCTGGTTTTATCGTATTAAGCAGTAAGGTAAGAGCCTATGATTGCCTAACAGACATGTCTTTGGGTGTCCAACACGAAACAATGAAACAACCATAAATGAATATGGTAGGTAGTGATCACCCTGAGTTCACGAGCTGTCCATAAAACACGGCTTTTAAAGAATGGATCAATACTGATTCATAGTCTTTGTACATACATTGCTCGAGTCATATTTTGAACCAAATTAACATTTGTATAAACGTATTCATAATGAGGAACGTAGTACTTACAGTTTAGTTTGAATAAGACTTATAGTTGAGCCTAAGGAATGTATGCTAACATTTCTAAACATTTTGTTGATTCTATTCTCAATTTCCAAAATGTTTTGTGTTTTACTTTTTATAGGCCTTGAAGGATCTCTTTGGTTTCACAGACAATGCAAACAACAGAGCGATGTGAATGCATGCAGATCAGCCCCGAGGAGCAGTAATGCCTGAGTTATGAGACTCTCCGCAGCGGCAGACACAGCTTCACACAATGCTCGCACAGCAGTGTTCAGTTAATGTCTTTAGCCTACAGGAAGTAATCAAAGAGGCAGGTAGTAGCAGGCTAGCCACAACATCTATGCATCTTTAGATTTGATTATGTCATTAATCATTTTTTGTTGATGACACTCGTTGGACATCCAGTGATTGGATGATTGGATTACATCAAGGTTGTCCAACTGTATTATGTTTGCCCAAACCAGGCTCAGTTCACGTTTATCGACACGACAATTCCAGTTGGGGAGCTCAGGATTCCTCACCAGTTGTGCAAAGGCATCAACCGGTGATGTTAAATGCGTTAGGATTATTTCAACAATAAACCACATACAACAATAAAACAGGAAACTCTTCCACAATAATGCCAATGTTTTGAAAGTTGTAACCGTCCCAGACAGAAGGGCACACAGAGTACAGTCACCAGCATTAGTTAAGGCGTTAGGATACATCCTACCTGCGGCAGTGAACCGACTGCTGCCTAGGCTGGTGCGTCTGTTCCGTCCCCCGCTGACAGGTGGAGAGAACATCTGCAGAATAGGATTTTTGGGAAACACTCGGTAACATGTTAAACGCCTTGTTGGAACCCTTTAACAAAAGGCACCGACCATATAGAGAGACTCTCGATGTGCAAATAATAACGCGTCAATAGGACACTAATAAAAAAAAAAAAAGATATCTGTTTAATTAAGCAAAAATGCATGAGACACATTGAACGTTTAAAAGTTACAAGTATATCCCAGGCGTCCTACCGCACTGAAGTCCAGCAGATCACTTAATTCCTTATCGGTTCCAACAGCGGCGCTCCGCTGCGGGGGATCCATCCTGGAGATCTAGAAGATCTAGAGAGATCTAGAGAGATCTAGAGAGACCGAGCCATCACTTCTCCATGTGATGACGCACGGAAGCGTTTCAACAAATATGTAGACGATCAAGTGTCGACTTCCAGATCGTTTGATAAACCTTGACTGTTTATCACACTGGTGGTCCCGGTCGACCCCCGCACTACTGATCGTTTCGGCATCACACAGGCGGAGGAGGGGTGTGCATGCGCGCGCGCGCACACACACACACACACACACACACACACACACACACACACACACACACACACACACACACACACACACACACACACACACACACACACACACACACACACACACACACACACACACAGTAGAGGGATGTGCGCGTTCGTCTGAGTGTGTGATGCTGCTTCATCAAGCGGATGAACAATCAGAAGCTCTAACTCGGAGGAAAGAGGCTCCGAGCAGCCTCTAAACCGTTCACTCCTGAGACGAGCCGAGGATGCAGATGTGATGGCTTTCCTTTACATTATCTGCTGAACATCAACACAGATTGAGAGATGAAGGGATGAGGGTGGAGCAGGGTGATGCACGGTGGTGTTCAGGCTGGTAAGGCGAGGCTCTCACTCACAACACGTTACTTATCATCACTCCTTCATCCACAAGTTCCCTTTAGCTGCGGTCAATTAATACAGAGTTTGAGAGAGAAGTTCCAGCGCCTCACTGTCCTGTCTCATGTTGGTCTTTCTCATCCTTCTTAACTCCCAAGTTCTCTCACTCTTCGAAATCTTAGTTAAACTACTGGTCGTTGTACCTTTTATCCGAGCAGAGCTCCACTGGGGTTCATCCGCAGGAGTAGAAGCTGGGGTTCGGTGCAAAAGGACTCCACGTTAAACCATACAGTGATAAAATCGCGATAAACGCAAAGATATCCTCTGTATCTGTGTGTTATGAGTTTCCCTGAGCAGACATTTTTTGCTCCGCGGAAGCCTCAGAACGGCGATTAAATGAGGATCCCTCCGCCGCACCGTCTAGTCCCTCGCTGTGCGCAAGATAACCCCAACTGACCCCCAGACACAATTAACGGAGTCCTGTTGAAGTGATGCCTCTATGTCCGGCGCTTGAGAGGTTGATAAATAGCTTAATAATTGTTAAATTCTTTATTTCTCGCAGAACAAATATGTGAACCTGTATGTTGAAAGACATACATTCACGTGTGTGTGTGTGTGTGTTTATGTGTGGGTGTGTGTGTGTGTGTGTGTGTGGGGGTGTTAGAATGTGTGTGCGTGTGCGTGTGCGTGAATGGGGGTTCATACTCTCATGAACACAAAACACTCCTCTGCTGGTCAGAGAGTGTACAACAGGCGGACTGATGATTTCACGACAATAACAACAATCAAAAAAAGGCGAAATTAAAGGCACCCAGTGCAACTTTCGAGGCTTAAAAATAAACATTCAATTTCTAGTCTTTTTTACACGTAGTAAGTTTCAATAACTCCATACCATTACATACCGACATTTAAGCAGCAAAGATGAGACGTCGGTTGTGTGGTGAGAACTGATACAAAATCGATAACAACAACAAGGCCGCCATTTTCTTTATTTTTTGTAACATACAATAAATAAAGCAGGCTTCCAGTCAATGGAAAAATGGCTTCTCCCCACCGGCGATTGTTGTTGTTTACGATTTTCTATCAGTTCTCACCACACAACGACGTCTCGTCTTTGCTCCTTGAATGTCGATATGTAATGGTATGGAGTTATTGAAACTTACTACGTGTAAAAAAGACTAGAAATTGGATGTTTATTTTTCATTGAATGTTTACATAAAGTTGCACTGGGTGCCTTTAAGAGAATGGGATTATTTTTGTGCCTAATCAATAACACCTAGTAGAAGTTCTGCATTGGTCTGAGGGTCCCATACCGTGGAAGCAATTGGGAAAAAAACCATTTCCCATAGGAAATTAAAGGGATTCTATAAAATGGTAGGTGCATATTATATTATCCTTGGGTGTGTCTAATTAGTACCACCTAGTAGAAATGTTCTGCATTGGTTTGGGGTGTTTTGGTGCCGATACCTTTGAAGCTATTGAGCAAAAAGCTATTTCCCATTGGAAATTAATTGGAGTGATTGACTGTCCCTTTGTTAAAAGCAAGCAGTCAGTAGCAACTGGGTTTCCCTAGGTTGTCCTCCAAGACTTACCTAAAGTACGGCAGGAACCGCTGATGAACCCGAAATTAATAAACGAATATCTGTCTAATATCCAACAACAAACGAACTTCTCCTTAAAGATGCACTCATTGCAAAACGCATCTAGCGGTAGAAACGCTGTAGTACATATTCAAGGCCACTGTGTGTCGCTGGTTCTGTACAAAGAAAGAGAAAAAGACGAGGCGGAGCATGCGCATCAAGCCTGCGCGCTGTATAGTGGCGAAGTCACGCCCCTTCCTGTAGAGCCCATGGGCCCTATGAGAACGAAAAATATGAATGGGTTTCAATGGAGAGAAATAAATTATTTTCTGGTCCCAGTCGTTATATGCCCTGGATTACACATACGTTGTTTTGGGATTTAAATGATAATTTTTCATGCAAAGAAAACAAAAAAAAATTCATGAAGAGCATCGATTATGTTAGGTTTTGTGTGAGGCCGCTTTGTGAACTACAGCCCCTTGCTGCTCTCGACGCGAATGACATACGTCACCACCACTCTGGTACAACATGGCGATCTCTCTGCTCCATCTTGTCCATGCCTGTCGCAGGGAGCGTGATGTCAAATATATATCTCAATATATTTTTGGATGGGTTGAAAATCTGCTAAAATGATGTCTAAATGGTATTGGCCTAATAAATGAGATTAACACATTTAATCTTCAACTATATCAGTGCACCTGACAGGAGAGTAATAATGCTTGTATAATGTTCTGATTCATGTAATGAAAGAATAGATTTGATACAGTACACTGTATCTAATCTGACTGTACTGCATTACGGTACAGAGCATTATGCTGGGTCCAGTCACAGCCTGAGATCTGTTGTGACCCATACGAGCAGGCTGCTGAAGCATTTTGCCCTCATCGCATCAGATTTTGGTTAGGTAGGCGTAAGTGTAGAGTTCTGGTTCTGTTCAAGTTATTAAAGATATTTGAAAATATATGCTATTACAATGCAGGTTTACTGAAGGTGTTATAAAGCCGTTTAAAGGATAATGACGGTTTGATAGATAAGACTGCCACCTGGTGGATAAAATAAAGGAATCCTCTCACTTTGTGTGTGTCTGTGTGTGTGTTTGTGTGGGTATGTATGTATGTATGTATGTATGTATGTATGTATGTATGTATGTATGTATGTATGTATGTATGTATGTATGTATGTATGTATGTAGGCCTATGTATGTATATATAATATATATATATATATATATATATATATATATATATATATATATATATATATATATATATACACACACACAATATAATAAATAAAACAAAATGGCCTCTATATTTTAAACATATAAACCACCACGCACGGTTTGCTAATAGTGTTTTTTATTAATGAAGCCTGTGTATGTATGGGTATCAATCGATCGATCTATTGATCTACCGATCTATCTGGGAGATGCAAATAAGACATCTGTTGTTATAACGTCATATCCGGTTACCAGACCGGTCCGACCAATCAGAGGCGGGCTCCGTGCGGCTGCGTCCCTCCCTCCGGTCGAGCGAACACAACAGATCCAGTGAACTGGTCCTAATAGCGCCCTACGAATCTTTCGTCCTCCGTGAACCCTGACCACCCGGCCGCACGTCCTTCTACCAGAGCTTGGCTGTTGATCAGGTAATGAACGAGTTGTTAGTAAGTCATTAAGGCGCTCTTTGTCTCTTTAGTGCGGGAGCGCGGAGGAAGTGAGCATTACCCAGCATGCACAGCTCCGGTCGGGTTTACTTCGCTCTGTTCGGCCACCAGATCCGTGATTTAGCGGTGTTTAGGTGCGCTGTGTTGAATGAGACCTCCTCCGCTCCGAGGCGATGCAGAGGGCGGTCAGGTGACATGTTGGTAACATGTGATCTGTGGTCGGGATCAGGGCTCGCTCTGAGCTGAACCAACGGGGGGGTCCGTGGCTGTCACTAGACTAGGAGATATAGCTCACATTATGGAGCATTAGGGGCTCGTTATGCAGCCCTCATCACGCCTATGTGTTTGAAATTGGAGGAATATTCATAATAATAACCTTGAATATCAGCGATCAAGTCTCCAGATACAGAGCAGAAAGCTCCTTCCTGAGGTATGAGCATACTCCTTCCAACATGGCGTCTCTAGGAGCCTCCTAGGAAGGAAGGTTCTAGCGAGGGATCACCTATTTAACTACGTCCAGGTTCGGCGTGATATCTCACGTATAGCTTTCAAATACAACAATTAATGAATGACGTTATGGGAGGGGTTCATTTACATGCCCAGTAGCTTTCTCTTCCGCTCTTCGATCGGGGCAGCCATCTTGAAATCTAAACGATACCGATTAAAGTTCCGTGTTCCAATATCCATACTATCCGTACTTTCTAGCCTAAGTTTGAGTACGTAGGGCGTTCCGATTCAGATCGGGCGAAAATAAGTGTACTGAAAGGACCCTGATGTTGTACTAAAAACTGTCAAATCGCGAAGTGTGTGGCGATGTACACTTTTCGTACTAAACGGCAGCCATCTTAGCTACGTAGCGAAAGAGGGCTGGGGCAACGTCGGCGCATTTTCCACATAGCCTACATTAATAGTCATTTTGTAGTTTTTATAGCTATTTATAGCTGCTAGGCTTAAAGAGTTCACCGTTCAAACCGGGATATTCATTGCGGGGGAGGAGCCGCGGTAGCTGTCGTGATCGTAATTTCCGCTTATTGCAACACGGAGTATTCGATTTGGAACAACACTGACATCTAAAAATTAGCGCACTTAGTGAGTGCGGATAGTGTACTTTGTTTGAGTGTACTGATGGAAGTATGGATATTGGAACGGATTTCCTAATCCGAACCATTACCGAAACCAGTCCAACCCGATGCGTAGCTGCTACAGTTCACTCGATCACCTTCGTTAAACTTCGGATTCGTGGTTGCAGACTGCGGATTGGTCCGTTGAGCTGCCCGCCTCGCCATTCGACACTCTTCAAGACCAGTGCAGCCAATCACAGCTTAAGTGCCACCAGATCGGCCAGCCCAAATGGTTAGGGTCTTTCTCAATGTTCTCTAAATAAGTTATTTATTCTATATATGTATAGATATCTATCTCGTGTGCAATAAACAGCTACAGTACAACGAAAGTGAGAATCGAGGCTACATGAGATCTAATGCTGCACAAATATTTCATAGCAATCTATTGTTAGAGATCTCTTATTTAAAAAAACCTTGGAGGAAATTATGCTACAACGGTTTAACACTGAAAATCCTGCTCATAATAGGTATCTGAACAAGCTGTGCATGTTGATCTTAATGTCTGGTTTTGAAGGAAACTGATTTTATGTGATTTAACGACCCGACAAAAAAGTCAAGAAATGTAGATGGATCCATGTCAATCTCAAAGAGTTAAACTTTGAAATTTCGTCCTCCGGTTATTAAACTTCGGTATCAAAGCAATCTGAATAATGTAAAGCCTGAGAATATCCGGTATCGTTAAAGTTGACCTTGGATTTCCTCAGAAGTTGTGAATGGACTCCCTCTTTAAATGTGGAGATGTGTGCTGCAACGTTCTCTGGCCTTGAAAATGATCGGCAAACAGGTGTGACATGAAACATCGCTGTTGTTTCATGGCTGGCGTTTGGGCTAGCCTTCTTCAAACCAAAAAACCTCGGAGTCAAGAATTTCTCCAAACATTGATTATTGATGAATCCTGCTAATTTCCATAAATTTACTTGAATTGTACTTTGTCTGTAGTTACTGAATCTGCCAAATCAAAGAGGGTTTGGTTTATCAGAGAATGCGGTTACATCAACCAAATGTGATTGACACTTTTTGGTTTGTTTAATTGAAAGTAAAATGTTGGAAAGGTCAAAGAAATTACCAAGTTACACCTTGTAGCCTCGAAACATTTCCTTGAAAAACCATCAACCATGTCACTGACAGCAACGCCTCAAATCGAGTAAAGCTGGATTTAAACTTCTCTGTAGAGAGCACCTCTGGGAAGAGTTGCGTCATAAACAAGACATGGATTTCCACAGAACTGCCGTTATTATACTACCACATGTTTTTACACGCACAGAAGGGACTCTTCAGCGTCCTGTCCCTGCGTGTCCATCCATGAACCCACAGGAAATCCGGAATGGAAGCACCAGTCTTCGCCGTTTGCGATATCGGATAATCAACACGTTCATTTGAAACAAGTTAGTTTTCGTGTCGGCTGGTCAATGAAGACCCCTGCCTCTGTTCCCTGATTGGTCCATATGTGCCGAGTTGAACCAATTGTAGGCCTGAGACCTGCAGGACTGCTCTGTGGTGGATGTTTTCAAACGTGATTTAAACGGGCTTCACCACAGTAGAATCAAGCCGTTGACGTGAGGGGATCTGAAAAGGTTTTGAGCTGCGGATATAAATGACCGTCCTCCATATTAAAATGTGTTTTTCATGGCAGGTCGGACATGTCTGAACTGTTTATGGAATGTGAGGAAGAGGAGTTGGAGCCATGGCAGAGACCAGCTCCGGAGGTGACCCTGGTGGAAGATGATGACGACGACGATGAGCCCATCTTTATCGGAGAGCTTGGTATATATATATATATTTTATCCTGTACAACCTCTTATTAACCAGATTTTATTCCCCGCCAAAATTGGCATGCAGAACATAACTGTTTAGTAACTGCATTGTATAGATGCTGATGATGGTTTTAGAACGTGTTTGTGTGTGTGTGTGTGTGTGTGTGTGTGTTGGGCATGTAAGCAATCGTGTTTTCAGTGGGTTAAGGCTGGCAGGGCTCTGCAGCAGAAAATCTAAATAATTAGTAAAGTTCTGCTCCGTTTCAGCATTGATAGGCAGTGTGGCGTAGGAGATCTCTGAAATACATGAATCCTGTCTGTTGTAATGTGATTGGTGGATTCAAATAAAGAATTAAAATGTGTGTGTTCGTGTTCCCTCTATGTTAACATAATGTATGATTGTGTTTCTGCTCTTTCAGTAAACAGCCCAAAGGTGGTCAAACCCAGCCCTTCACCTGTACGGATCGTAATCCCTAGACAGGAAGCCCCGCCCCCAGCCCCCAGAGGGGCCACGCCCATCATGCTGTCAGCCAGTGTCCCTGGCAACGGAGCGATGACGTCACCACCCCCCTTACCAACCATACCCCCCCACCCAGTAATCATCAATAGCCAGGTAGTTTATTCATTGTGTAACTGAATGAACTTTAAAGGGGTTTCTATACGGAGACTGGGCTAAACCTAAACGCAGGCGTGAACCCGTGTCTGGTCTCGGGGGGGGGGGGGGGGGGGGGGGGCCCAGCGTGTGCGTGTGAACGTGTGGAGCGATACTGTGTGACAGTCTTCAGTTGTGCGTTATGTCTTATCAGGGATACATCGTTCAACCGCATCAACTGGGGCCCGCCAACCTCCTGGCCACGCTCGGAAAACAGTACCCGCCCGGGACCTCCTTCACCATCGTCCCAGGTACTCCTTCCTTGGGCCACCTTGGCTCCTACCTTCAACTTAAGGGCACTAAGCAGATGCTTTTGTATCAAGCAGATGCTTTTATACAAAGCGACTGGCAAGAGTACATTAGTCAGAAGAAGAGAAACAACAATATATCGGTCGGTTCCGTAAGGATGTTCATAGAACATGGAACTGTCAAGCGCTAACAATCACTAGGTTAACCCGTTCCCCGTATACAACAGAGGTAGCTGGGATAAGACGCTACACAATGCTAATTACTATTTTTAAGTGCAAGGATGTACAACGTACAATAAGTAGGGCCCTATGAAATCCGTCTTTTTTTCCAAATTCCGTTTTATTTTTTTCCAAATTCCGTTTTTTCCGTTATAATTTTCATGAATTCCGTTTTTACACTTCAAGCTATTTAAATCATCAGAACGAGGGTCAAATAAGTGGGAAAGAATACAATTCTTACAATTTAATCGGTTAGAAGACTACATTTATTACACATCACAACATTGCACTGTTTTTAGTGCTTCAAATAAAAACAACATGGCATAAATAATAAAGTGCTTATAAACACTTTTTATATTTTTATAAACTCAAATTGTGGTTTGAAGAGGCGTGCCCTGGCTACGGCGTTCATTGTTTTTTATATGGATTTTCGTCTTCAAGTGGTCATCGCATGTATCTTTGCGTTTCCAATCGATAGTATGTTGACATGCTCTACAAAACAGTTGATCACCTGATTGATAGAAGTGCTTTGGATATTGTTCTGCTCTGAATTTGGGGGTTGGAACCGAATTACAAAGCTTTTTTGAAGATTTGGGCATTTCAGCAGTCAGCCGCGGGCGCTTCAACTTCTTCTTCGGCTACTTGTTAGGAGCGGAAGCGGGACCTATTGTTTGCATTCCCACCACCTAGGCTGTAGTGGTGGGCCGGGGATTTTTTTTTTTACATTGTTGTGGGAGTGACTGCTAAACATTCAGTGATGTTAATGTCACCTGTGTTGTTTCCCTTCTCCCTCGAAACTGAATTTCACCAAAATAGTGGCGAATTTCGCTCCATTTCGCTGCATATTGTAAATGTGACGTGTGATGTGCCTTGTCCCTGTTACATGTTATATGTGCTGCAGAACAGGATCCTGCTGGAAATCAGTTATTTTACTAAGACAGGCCCGTTTTAGATTGTAACTTTGTTACTTTTAATACTTTCCTGTATAATAAAAAAAAAAAAATCTGTAGATCCCGTTTTTATTGTCCGATTCCGTCCGCGTTTTCGTTATCGCGGAAATCATAGGGCCCTAAATAAGTGTGTAAGAGGAGTGTTGAGGGCTAAGGGGGAGGCTATGCGGAGACTACTTCCTCCGTGTAGTTTGGTTGTGAGCTGAGGTGCAGTGTATTCTATATAATGCGTGTATGCATGGTTCTACATCCATCTGTTCTTTCCCTGCAGCTGGTCAGCCGCACCTCCTCCCGTTGCTGCCCCAGGCCAGGATCATGCCCGGGGTCGTCCACAGACCCCAAGTGAAGCTCAACAACAACGTGGTCACCCTGTCCAACGTCCAGAACCCTGCCGTCTACTCCTCCCCCGCTCCGCAGCCGCCAGAGATCCAGCCGCCCAAACCTCCGCCCGTTGACATCTGCTCCGTGACTGCGACGAGTCCGACCGAGAGCAAAGGAGGTACGACTGGAACCGGACAGAGAGAATCCTCTTCCTGTGGCCTTCTCTGTTACACTTTGCTTGCTCTGTTACACTTTGCTTGCTCTGTTACACTTTTCTTTCTCTGTTACTCTTTTCTTTCTCTGTTACACTTGGCCTTCTCTTTTACACTTTTCTTTCTCTGTTGCACTAGGCTTTCTCTGTTACACTTGGCTTCCTTTGTTACACTTGTCAATCTCTGTTTTTTTATGTATTTATGTATAGATCGAAGCTTGCTGAAACGGCGATTAATGCCAACGCAAAACGAGGTCAAGACAAAGAAAGTCAAACTAGAGCCAGGTGAGTTTCCTCCACAATCCCTTTGAGAAGTTGCACAGCTGATGCTGTATTTAATAATTCTGTTCTTCCGATTTCAGTACAAAATAACAAAGCAGTCGATGCACAATACGTCTACAAGAAGAAGTGTTACAAATGCAAAGTAATCTTCCATCATCAGGAAGCTCTGAAGTCTCACCTGAAGGTAAGTGTCTTGTGCAGTCATTTAACATGCCCAACTCATCGCCAACCTTGCATGTCAATTTCCAATGTTCAAATGGGAAATTTGGGAATGTTTAAACTTCAACAGCCTGTTGAGGTGCGTGCTGGGGTTGAGTTCATGCAAGCGTTCTGCGGCCGCATGGCTCTGTAGGATGTCCAGAAGGCAGTTACAGATCTCCCTTCAATATTGTGTCTATTGTAGAACTGCTCTGGCAAACCTGTGGAAATGGTTTCCCCATCGCCGCCTCCAAGCACAGTCGCTCCAGTCCAAGTCGTGAACCCCAAACACATCCTGCTGGTCGGAGAGTTCTACTACGGGCGCGTGGAGGGCGACTGGCAGATGCAGAGGCAGGAGCATAAAACCAACACCACTTTCAAGTGCCAGAGCTGCTTGAAAGTGCTGAAGAACAACATCAGGTATGAGGGCATGGCCAGATTGTGGAATTCTTCCCTTATATCACTTTTCCCCTGTTTTCCGTCTTGTGACCACACAAAGAGGACCTCACTTCTGCGTTGGCATAATCTTTATTTTTTAGGTGTGTTAAACAAAGATACACCAGGAAGTATCAGTGAAAATAGAATGGATTTGTTGGCCAAAAGAAGAGGACTGCACTGGGAATCTTGTTCTTTTGGACACAAAATCTACAATATGGATAAACATAAATGCTTTCATAGCGTTGTTAATAATGGGGTGTTCATGTGTCTGAGGTTAAGAACACATACTTAACCTCCTTATCTGACTCTGTTATTATTCAGGGTCTTAATCACTAATGTTTGAGTTGAAGAAACATCAGTCTAATGCCTTCTGTGCATTGCCTACATCAAAGATGGTTTCCTACATGGGCCAAAAGATTCTAGTTTTGGTGCCGGGTTTTAATTGGTTATTTAATTAAATAACGCTGCAGTAATGGGGGTTGGGGGAACCAGTTTGTACCGGACTCTACTATCACAGCTGAGGTCAAGGGTCAGCTGCATTAGATCCTCCTCATCACAACCGGATGAAGAAGCAGATCTTTCAGGATGAAAGGGCTGGCCCGATGTGTAGGTGTCCCCGATGTCTTTGGTTTAATGCCAGTTTTATAGCAGCCGTTACCCATGTTAAGAGGGGAACTAGACACTTATTTTAATATATTTAGTTGCTGTGGGTTGATGGTAAATGAAGGTTTTGTAAAAGTAATTATTTTTGCATTGTTTAATTAGTTATCAGTATTTGATGTATACTGGAAATGGGTTAACCTAGTGATTGTTAGTGCTTGGCCATTGGTTCTAAGAACGTCCGTACTGTACCGACAGCGATATATTGTTTCTCCTTCTGTCAAATGCACTTATTGTAAGTCACTTTGGATAGAAGCGCCTGCTAAATGTAAACATACTAATGTACGCCGTTGACCTGCCAGATTCATGAACCACATGAAGCACCACCTGGAGCTGGAGAAGCAGAGCAGTGAGAGCTGGGTGAGCTACACCACCTGCCAGCACTGCTACCGGCAGTACATGACCCCCTACCAGCTGCAGTTGCACGTGGAGCGGGCCCACAGCCCGCTGGCGTCCTCAAGTAAGACCCGCCCGCCCAGAACCAGCTCGCGCTCCGTGGTACCCGCTCTGCACAGACTAACCCCACCGTCTTCCTCAGCTAACTGCAAGATATGCGAATTGGCGTTTGAGACGGAACAGGTCCTACTGGAACACATGAAGGAGACCCACAAGCCTGGAGAGATGCCGTACGTGTGCCAGGTCAGTGGACGGGTCGTCTTGAATCAGAAGATTAAACCACAGAGAGTCAACGCTCACTGATTTTCACCGACACGCCTTCTTGTTTTTAGGTTTGCAATTTCAGGTCCTCATTCTTCATGGAAGTGGAGGCTCATTTCAAAGTAGCTCACGACAACACGAAAGACCTCCTGTGCCCGTTCTGCCTCAAAGTGCTCCGAAGTGGACACTCGTACATGCAGCATTACATGAAACATCAGGTACGGGGCGGAAATTAATGTCGACGATAAAATGTTGTGTTTGACCAGCATAATCTTTTTCTTTAATGTTCAACCCATCCCTGCCACACGATGAGAGCAGCGTTGTTATTTATTCATGCAGGAGAACCGCTTCTGCAGCTTTGTTTTGGAACTGCAGTTAAGAAATCGGTTGTTGTCCAGAGTGAAAACCTCTTGGTATTTTGTCTGTTTCACAAAAGAGAAAAGGCATACATCGCTGTGGAAAATGCAGGCTGAACTTTCTGACCCACAAGGAGAGGGTGGACCACAAGATCAACTTTCACAAGACTTTCAAGAAACCAAAAGCACTTGAAGGCCTTCCACCTGGAACTAAGGTAGCATCGTGAATAACCAGAAAATGAATAAAGCACTACAACTTCAAAAGGCCTCCTTTCGTGCAAGTGCGAGTCAAAATGTAAAGGCTTTTCTTCTTTTAATCACCAGGTGACCATCCGGGCGTCTCTAGGAGGTACCGTCTCCTCATGCAACCCGTGCCCCAGCGGCAACACTCCTGATGCTCAACCTCCTAAACCTGCCAAGTCCAAACCCAAACCCCCCCAGGCCCTGGGGAGGGCCAAGACTGCTCAGCCCAAGAGGCAGCAGGAGGCGCGAGTGTCAAAGAAGAACACGGCTCTGAAGAACACCAGGTGAGTGCTGGGGACTCTGAACCGACAGCCTGATGTGTTATAACTGAACTATGTGTTCCTAACATGTTCTTCTCTCTTCAGAATCGGTGGAGGGCCACACACTTGTATCGAGTGTTCCACAGAGGTCACTGACTTCTTCTCTCACTATCCAATGATTTCGAACTGCGGCGCGTGCAAATACCAGACGAGCTGCAAAGTCTCAATCTCCAATCATATGATAAGGTCAGTCCACAAGATTTACATTTAAAACCGCAGTGGATTGTTATTGTTTTAATATTAGCACTTGGTTTATTCCTGAGCGTATCTCACCAGACACAATGGGGTACTGCTCAGACTGCCTGCTGGTGGTGGTGGCGGTGGTAGTAGCAGTCATCGTCTTCCAATGGCGTTCATGTTCTTTCTCTCTCCTCAATACAGGTATCATAGTACAATATCGAAGGATAGATTCAAGAGGATGGGGAGTCCGAGAATGTCGAATCCAACAGTGTGAGTGCAGAGTGGTGGTCGGTAACGCTCCGTGTGTCTGTAACACCAGGACGTATCCTAAGTCTGGTCTTGTTTCCTTCAGTAAATCTCTGAGCTGCCTCTCCTGTGACTTCCTGGTGGGGGCCTTAGAAGGGGACAAGATGACCAAGCATCTGACGGACGACTCGGACCACGTGTGCCGGGTCATTGAGCGGAAAGGTATTCAGCTTATTTGTAGTTCTTGAGGGAATTGTTCTTATTTTTGTAATTTTGTAGATGTGTTTTGAACCAATTCTATTTCACTAATGGAAATGTGTATGTATCTTTTTATCTTAGTTGCTGCTCCTGCACCTGGTGTGATGTAAGTTGTTATGGCTTTTCATTTTACGTTGCATTACATTACCAGGGTGCAGTCTAGCGTCATACATTTGAATCTGACATAGAACCCCATGCTACCGTTTGCCTTGAGTACTTTATTTTTCGAGTAAAAAGACGCCGTTTATGTAACGCTTTTCAAGCATATATTTTGGTTCATACCCGCTTTTTAAACGAAAGATCTCATCTACCGTAATTTTCGGACTATAAGCCGTGCCTTTTTTCCCATTTTACGATTCTGCGGTTTATATAACGGTGCGGCTAATCTATGGGGACCTCCTAAATCTATGGATTTTACAGGTTACAGTCCACCAACTTTGACTCTATGGGCTCTATGACCGGTCCGCGCCCCCCCACCCTTAAGCCGCGGGCTCCTGCTGGAATAGCTGAAGGCCAGGAAAGAGTGATACAGGAGGTAGCGCACAAAAGTGAAAGTGGAACCGAGAGTGGTATGAGAGACGGAACGAGAGCAAGACAGACACTAAGAGAGCGAGAGAGTTTGTGCAAAGGAAATGTTCATGCACAAACCCTCATTATGGAAAACAAACGTAGAAATGCATATAATGCAGCTTTTAAGTTAAAGGCAGTCAATCTGGCTGTAAAAGAAGGAAACAGAGCGGCTGCACGTGGCCTTGGCATCCATGAGTCGATGCTGCGACGTTGGAGATGCCAGCGGGAAGAACTGTCTCAATGCAACAAGTCAAAAAAAGCTTTCAGAGGTAATAAAAGCAGATGGCCCAAACTTGAAGACTTTCTTGAAGATTGGGTGAACACACAGAGAGCAGACGGCCGAGGTGTTTCCACCGTGCAGATCCGACTGAAAGCTAAAACGGTCGCCACCGAAATGAAAATTGAAAATTTTAGTGGTGCACCATCCTGGTGTTTCAGATTTATGAGACGAAAGGGACTGTCCATCAGGGCGCGGACGACTGTGTGACGGCAACTCCCTCCCTCCCACAAGGAAAAAATAACAAACTTCGGCGAATTCACACAAAGAAAGATAGAGGAATATTCCATCGGACCGGACCAGATCATAAATATGGATTAAGTGCCTTTGACGTTTGACCTGCCTCTCACTAGGACTGTTAACATGAAAGGTGAATCGTCCATCACGTTGAGAACCACTGGCCACAAGAGAACGAAGTTCACTTGTGATCTTGTCTGCACAGCATCTGGATTAAAGCTTCCGCCAATGGTGATTTTTAACCGAATTACAATGCCGAAAGAAAAGATCCCGAACGGCATCTCCTTTAAAGTCAACAAGAAAGGGTGGATGATGGAAAGCGTAATGAATGAGTGGCTGAATGAGTGCTACGTCAAGCGCCCGGGAGGATTCTTGCGCCAAAAAAAAGCTTTGCTTGTTTTGGACAGCATGAGGGCCCATATAACGGATTATGTGAAAGCAGCCATCAAGAGCACAAACTCGATTCCAGCTGTGATTCCTGGGGGCACAACGAAGCATCTGCAGCCACTCGACATCAGTGTCAATCGTGCGTTCAAAGTGGCACTACGCATGCGAAGAGCAACTTTAGCTCAAGTTTGCGAGTGGATCCCGGTAGCGTGGAGGAGTGTCAAAACATCCACGATCATTAACGGGTTCTGAAAGGCTGGACTCCTGCGTGATAAAGAGGAGGAGGACGCCGCCACAGCTGAGGCCCTTGAGAGGCTGTTAGATTCCGACAGTGACGAAGAGGAGTTTGTTGGTTTTGAGAGCGACCCCGAAGGAGAGGGGAGAGTGGCTGACGAAGCCACCCTGAGGCTGTTCGTGTCGGACAGACGGAGATGACTTGACTTCTCTGTTTACAGCGGTGTACTGCACCTTAGCCTAAAAGATGAAGACGAGGATTAATGACTTTTCTGGTAGGCTGATTACCGTATGTTTTAAGCAGCCGTGTTGCTGCAACTTTAGGCTTACGCATTTACTGTCGTGTTACAGGCGGTTTATTTTGAACTTTTAAAAAAACACATTTAATCTAGCCATTGATATTTCCTCGTCAAGCGCTGTAAGCTTTGTTTTTTTGTTATGGTACTACTGTAGGCTATAATGTCGATACATATTCAAAGATGTGCACACTTTTTCAAGGTTTTTCAAAAATAGCCAAAGTTAAGTGGTAAAATGATTGTGACGCTATTAACTAATTTAGCTGGGGAACCCGTAGCACTCCCTCAAGGATCACTGGTTGACCAAAAAAGTTTGAAAGTTGAAAAGTTTGTGTGTCTGAAACGCTATGTGATGCAGTACCGTTTACACTGCATAGTATGTGTTCTGTAGCTACTATTGCACTAAATGGTAACGCTTGAATACGTTATGCAAATATGCAACTTGTTTGTTGAAATGCTAATAAATGGGAGTTTCCTCAAGCAGCCATCTCTTTCACGACAATCCCCTCTGTGCACGAACCCTTACAGATGGTAATTAAACATTAAAACACCTGCGGGTTATAGTCCAGTGCGGCTTATATATGTACACATCATTCAATTTAGCTGCTGCGGCTTATACTCCGGTGCGCCTTATAGTGCGGGAAAGATGGTATTTCTGAAAAAAAAAAAAAAAAAACACATTAATTTTGCACGTTAAATTGCAGTTTTTAATTTGTCAACATGAGCTTAAAGGTTGGGTACGGAATTCTCTTTTTTCCATTTTTGAAAAATTACTTGAAATCCTTATCATAACCCACTTACAGCCACTTTGTTAGAAGTACTGACATGAAAATTAAACAAGTCCATCATCTGTGGAATGGGCAGGGCTCGAAAAACTCCACGCGCGACCCCTTCGTGCACGTACTCAAAGCTCGTGACCCAGAACAAGCTTCTGTTGTGATCCTGCGGTAGCTACTGGAGCTAGCTAACTAGCTAAGGGCTCGCTCTCGAGCATCTGTGTTCGCTCGTGCATGATTGCGTGTCCATGTACTTGGAATGGGTGGAGTCAGAGTCAGCCTTGAAGGAGAGGAGGTAGGACCATTTGAGTTGTGGATTTTCCAAATCTGCTGGCGTTTCGCAAATCCCATACCCCACCTTTAATGGTGTAATCCGAAGGAATAGCAATGCTTATGGGTAATGTTTTACAGTCGAAGAAATGCAAATGAGTGTTGATTGGTACGTGCATGTCTATTTAAAAAAAATTTGACCCCACTTTGTCCAGGCTCTCCGTTCTGCAGCCATCCAGAGTTTTCTACCTGTTTACGTCAACGACTGAAACACCAAAGGAAGCGGACCTGAAACCAGTGGCCGGGTCTGAAGGGGCGGACCTGAAACCAGTGGCCGGATCTGAAGGGGCGGACCTGAAACCATCGGTCGGGTCTGAAGGGGCGGACCTGAAACCAGCAGCCGGGTCTGAAGGGGCGGACCTGAAACCATCGGTCGGGTCTGAAGGGGCGGACCTGAAACCAGCAGCCGGGTCTGAAGGGGCGGACCTGAAACCAGCAGCCGGGTCTGAAGGGGCGGACCTGAAACCAGCAGCCGGGTCTGAAGGGGCGGACGACTCCGGGAACGGAGCCTCTGGTTCACCTCAAGAAGAGGAGTCTGAGGAGTTAGCTGGAACCGACCTGGGCAAGGAGGCAGGGGGCAAGGAGGCAGGGGGCAAGGAGGCAGGAGGCAAGGAGGCAGGGGGCAAGGATGCAGGGGGAAAGGAGGCAGGTGCCAAAGGCAGTAAGGAGGCAGGGGGCAAGGAGGCTGGAGCCACAGGCAGTAAGGAGGCAGGAGGCAAGGAGGCTGGAGCCACAGGCAGCAAGGAGGCTGGGGCCAAGGAGGCTGGGGCCAAGGAGGCTGGGGCCAAGGAGGCAGAGGAAGCAGAGACTGCCAGTTGGGCTGACACCTCAGCCCCCCCCTCAGCCCCCCCATCGGGCCCTTCAGGAGAAGGCCCCCCGGGGCCTGATGGCTGTGAGGGGAGCCCTGTGGGCATCGACCAGGTCCGGAAGCTGGTCAGCAGCCTCCAGGAAGACCTGATGTCCTCCGCTCAGACCTCCTCACCCGATCAGGGAACAGCTGCAGGCCTCTGAACCCCGCTCACGACGGAGCGGCGCAGCGATCACAGGCCTGACGAGGCTGGCTCATCACGCCTCTCTGAGTGAACTGTAGTTTATTCTACACGCTGTACGTCTACTAACTCATACTCTCTGTGCCAGGACTGTTTCACACTTTACATTAGGTTTACCGTATGAATTATGCAAACTCAAACATGTTGCTGCTCATCTCTCACTGTACCGTGTCAATGAGAACTCGGCAACTTTCAGTAAAAGGTAATACTTTTACGTTTGGCAAACTATGGAGTATTTAACATGTTGAATCCCGCAATGTTCTGACATGCCTTTCTCATGATATGTCGTCTTTGATTGAGAAGCATTACCAGTCATGTAGCAAAAAACATGCATTAATGTTTAAATCAAAGGAATTATACTGCCGGTATACACGAGGGCGATATAGAGTTGTGTGGCTTCGGAATATTTTGTATTTCTTTTTTTCTTTTTTATCTTGAATACAGCATAATACAAATATTTGACTATCTGCTCCCTAGTCTGGTGTAAATATAATACCTAAGATGTTAAACTTGTCAATCCTGTTATTTACTGACTCATGGATGTGTTACACTCTGAACAAATTGTGTAGGCCGATTATAGAGTTTTGCTTAATTTTTTTTTCTTTTTTTTCCTGTTTGAATAAACGTAACTGTTGAAGCATACAATACAAGCACTGACGTTATTATATCTCAAAACTACTATTCGACCTTTCAATACATGTAGACATTATCCTTCTTAAATATCAATCCTTAAAACAATGAATTCAATTCAACATTAAATATGTGTTCTCTCTCATTCGTGCTATAATATTTATAATATATATACATTATATATTACATAGATGATTAAAGGCTATCTCAGAATCCATCCATCCATCATGTACGTACGGATTCTGGTTTCTAGAAGCTGAAGCAGCAAAACGTCATAGCCAATCAACCGCAGGCTCCATGAACCACGTGACCCTCCGGTGTCTGGGCGTGTCTTTCTTTGTCTTTATCTGGCTCTTGGTAAACCATGGAACCCAATGTTCTGTCCACTCTCTTTCCAACACCGCTCAACCGGATTACACCGTTCCGGGTTTTCCGTCGTGAAATGAAACGTGTTCCACCGCTTCTCACGTCGAGCCGAAGGGGGTGTGTTCGTGAGGTCACGACGCCGACGTTTACTGATTGGTCACATATCCGCGCCGTTTCCATGGTTTCACCTCACCTGCGGGACTCAACAGAAAGAAGTTGCAGGGAAGACGTGAAGATAAAATAAGTCCTCTCGACGTCAGAGTTCACCAGTAGTCCGACTTCTGAGATGGTAAATGTGATTTACGACGTTATATTTACGTCATCTCGCTAAATAATCAAATTCACGTTGAGCTTCTATTTCCTCCGTGCAGCCAACAGGTGTTTGATTACTAGTTTAAATACATACATGTATACATACACATATAGTAGTTGTTCATTTGATAGACCATGTCTCTACAAAGCACCAGAAGACGTGCTCGGGTTGTGTTCCGTTGCAGGCCTTTCTAAACCGGCGGCCCAACCAGAAGATGATCTCCGCCCACCTGGCGCAGGAGCAGCAGAAGGAGGAGCAGGGAAGGAGCATCAAGAGAGACCTGCAGATCAGAGCCGGCCTCCTGTCCGAGGAGAAGACGGAGCAGAGGAGACTTCACCGCAGGATGCAGCACGAGGTGCACGAGAGAGATGTCCAGGAGGCTCTCCTCAAGGTAAACCTTCACAGATACCTTCATATCCTCCCTCTCAATAAACCAATTACATTCAGGGCGTCTAGCAGACGCTTTTATTCAAAGCGACTTACAATAAGTACATTTGTCAGAAGAAGAGAAAGTGCCACGCAATAACAATCGCTAGGTTAACCCATTCCCCATAAACAACAAAGATGGATAGGATAAGACGCCACACAATGCGAAGTATGCTACTATGTAATGCAAGGACTTACAACACTCAATAAGTGCATACATTAAGTGCCAAGACTTACAACCAACAATAAGTGCGTACATTAAGTGCCAGGACTTACAACATACAATAAGTGCGTACATTAAGTGCCAGGACTTACAACATACAATAAGTGCGTACATTAAGTGCCAGGACTTACAACATACAATAAGTGCGTACATTAAGTGCTAGGACTTACAACATACTATAAGTGCGTACATTAAGTGCCAGGACGTACAACATGCGAAAAGTGCGGTCACTAAGTACGCAACCAATGATGATGCTGAAATCATGAATCCTAGATGTTACATCTGAAGGCCGTTTAGTATCTCTGTACATCGTCCTGCTGTAAAGCGGTCTCCTTAACACGGCTGAGCCCCTGTTCCCTGGCAGTCAGAGGAGGAGCGGAGGAACAAGGAGAAGCAGCTGGAGCAGGAGGAGCGGCTGGCCATAGAGCTGGCCCGCATCGACCACGAGACCCAGAGGGACGACAAGATGAGGCAGCACATCAAGGCCAACAGGTGTCAGCCCCCACCCATCTCCTCTGACTCCAGTCACGTATTTACAAGGTGCAATGACGATGTACTCAACCTGTATCATTCGATTGGCTCTGACCGTCTTCTTGTGTTCAGCCTGGAGCTCAGAGAGCTGGAGTCCAAGCTGCGGTCTGCGTATCTGAACCGGGAACGGGCCGCGCAGATCGCTGAGAAGGAGAGCATGAGGTTTGAGACCATGGTGAGGTTACAGCTCTCATCTTCACAAACATAAATCTCAATATATCTAAAGTCTTATCCTAGCTATCTGTGTTGTATGCAGGGAATGGGTTAACCCAGTGATTGCTGGTGATGGCACTCGGTTCTATGAACATCCTTACTGTACCAACAGCGATATATTGCTGTGTCTCTTTCTTCTGACAAATGTACGCTTTGGATAAAAGGGTCCCTTCATTAGCAAGGAAGAAGTCTTGAGAAGGAACACAGAATGGGGGATCCCTCCTTCAGAGTGGGGGGTCCCTACTTCAGAGTGGAGGGTCCCTCCTTCAGAGTGGGGGGTCCCTACTTCCGAGTAGGGGGTCCCTCCTTCAGAGTGGGGGGTCCCTCCTTCCAGGAATGATCAGGAGTGCAATGGGGGCCATTATCGACGGACGGACATCCGTCCGTCCGGCTGACACCTGTTGGCCTTGATGTGCTGACACCTGTTGGCCTTAATGGCCCCCATTGCACTCCTGATCATCCCTGGAAGGAGGGACCCCCCACTCGGGCTCACAACAACATGCATAACGTATCTGTAACCGCAATATATCGCTGTTGGACGGACAGACAGACCTTTATAATTAGTTGAATGAGTCATGAGTACTCAGCCCTGGGGACGGAACACATCTGACCATATAGAAGCTGAATGTTATCTTCTATAGGCTCTGACCCCTGACCCTTGACCCTTGACCCCGGTCTCAGCTGCTCCCTGTGTTTCTCCTGACCTCAGCGCGAGGAGGCTGACTTCGCCCGTCAGATGAAGAGCGAGCAGCAGCGGGCGGGGGCGGAGCAGGAGAAGCAGGAGGCGCAGCAGAGCGAGGAGGCGGCGCGCCACCGGAAGGAGCTGGAGCAGCAGCTCCTGGAGAAGGAGCGCCGGCGGGAGGAGGCCTACGAGGAGTTCCTCCAGGACAAGCTGCTGGTGGACCAGGTCGTTAGGAAGATCTACGAGGAGGACCAGATGTGAGGCACTGTTACCCCCCCCCACTCAAACCCCCCCTGCTTTGACTCCTCCACTTTGACTCACCTGATGTGTTTGACTCCCCCACTTTGACTCCCCTACTTTGACTCCCCCACTTTGACTCCTTCACTCTGTTTGAGTCCTTCACTGTGTTTGACTCCCCCACTTTGACTCCCCCTTGTGTTTGACTCCCCCACTTTGACTCCCACTCTGTGTTTGACTCCCCCCCTCCTCCACCTTTGACTCCCCCGCAGTGGTGTTTGCTGCAGCCATCATTTCCCCGGCACCACCCCCAGCCGTACCCCCCTGTCGTGGTCCCCTCCCTCTGCCTCTGAACCGTCACCTCCCTGTCGTGGTCCCCTCCCTCTGCCTCTGAACCGTCACCTCCCTGTCGTGGTCCCCTCCCTCTGCCTCTGAACCCTCACCTCCCTGTCGTGGTCCCCTCCCTCTGCCTCTGAACCGTCACCTCCCTGTCGTGGTCCCCTCCCTCTGCCTCTGAACCGTCACCTCCCTGTCGTGGTCCCCTCCCTCTGCCTCTGAACCGTCACCTCCCTGTCGTGGTCCCCTCCTCCTCCTCTCTCCTCCTGCAGGGAGATGCAGCTGAAGCTGGAGAAGGTGCTGGCCACGCAGCAGTACATCGAGGAGTTCAAGAAGCAGCGGGCCGAGTGGCGGCGCCTGGAGCAGGAGAAGAACGACGCGGAGAACCAGCGCATCAGGGAGTTCTCCAACTACCAGAGGCAGACGGAGGAGACCCGGGCGGCCCGCATGCAGGAGAGGGAGCAGGCCAAGCAGCACATCCTGCAGATGGTGCGTCAGCGATCCGCCGACGGACCGAAGGGCTGGTCCGACGTCACACTCATGGCTCCCAACGTGAACACGTTGTGTCTTCTGTCCTGAAGCTCACCGACCAGCACGAGGCGGAGAGGCG
>NC_044061.1:1898316-1935816 GCF_902167405.1 Gadus morhua | reverse complement strand
TCCACAGCTCTGTCGCTATTGACTACCAGAAGCGACAAACTGACATCGCCGGTCCGTGTGCCCGTCCGCTACCACCTTTCCGTAGAGGCTCCTTGGGATGCGACGGGTCTCCGGTGTAGTGGTGTAACCTCTCCACATGGTGGCGTCAAAGATCTTCGTTGCGGTGTTGTTGTTTTTTAACTATGGTGTTATTAACCGTGATACGTAGCTTACATATTTTTGTTCGTCCAGTTAATCATGAATAATTCTGTAAATTTGGTTAAATTAAGTAGGAGTCGCGACAACAGATTATTTCTCTGTTAATACCCATACTGCTCAGTCTACTGTTGCGCTGTTCCTGCTTTTTTCTTTTTTAAGAATTTTAAATGGATCAGTTAAATTCTAAATGTTTATTACATACGCGCATTACTTGTGACAAATGTAACAGTTCCCAATGCATACTCTTTTATTAAAGTTGCAATTACATTATGGCAATAAACGGTTAGATGACATACATAGATATCAAACATCTCTGGCTAATGTTTGCTATTTATTATATTTAGGCCTAAATCAATTAGTCATTTAAAAAAACTGCCTTACGAATGAACAGATTCAGTCTGCAGCCTAGTTCTAAACACACACTATTCCACACTGCGTATAATAGTATCATCTGAAGAATTACATTACAAAACAAAGCACTGTAGCTTCCCCAATGGAAACGCGACCCCTCACACTGGCTCATATCCTGATAAAAAAGGTAATATTATCTCGCTGCTCGAAAAGACAATATCAGGGCAGCCTGAAAAATAATTTCCTGAATCTCCAACCAAAATAGTGAACTTAGAAAAGATAATTATTCTTAGAAGTGAAAATCAAAACTTAAATGATACATTCTAATAGTCTCTATTGTTGTAATGAGGGCCTCTAACTTATTATATTTATAGGTGTAATTTTGTGCTGAAAAGGCTTTAACCTTTAGATGAAAGTACATGATAAAGTAAAGGTAACAAACTGTTGGGAAAGTGGTTTAAATCATTCCTCATAAAAGCAGGGAAAGACTTAAGATGTCCATGGCCATGATGGCTTTTCCTCCATGAGGATATTTTTGGTAAATCCTAGAAAGATTATATGCAATTTACATGCAAACATTCAAAGTTCCCAACGATGAGTGTTGGCAATTATTGTAGGAGATTATTAGCCACACAGTCCACAGGGTTCCGGCAGGGAAGAGTTGTGTGCCGGTGAGTACAACGGAGCCTTAAAGGGACACTCCGACGGACTAAAGTCTGCTTTACAAACTGGGTGGCTGATAGCTGAGTGTCCTGGGGCAAAGTGGGCGTCATATCGTGTTTATAAAACCACGAGCATTCACTGAATGTAGAGGGCTAGAGTTACACTCAATGTCCAATGAGGATACAAAAGGAAAGCCAGGACTGGGTGTGTGACCTACTTCTGAAATTGTATATACCCTCAGACCTTTGATACCCAAAAACGGCAGTTTTAGAAATACAATAACCTTATTAAGAACCTTAATTCAGAGCCTTTTTCCAGAAATCATTCAGTGAATGAATGGGACAGGATACCTCGTCTCACCACTGCTACGAGGATGGGTTAGATCCTGCATCCATGTAGCAACTCTCCATCCCCAAACTTTGGTCAATCGTCGGGTTCAATGATCTGAACCCATCGGACAGGATGATAGGATGAACAGATTACACGGGGACTCAAGCTCGTCTACGGGGCTCTGCTGAGACCTTTGACGAGTCCCGCCGCTCGCCCACCCAGCACTTAGCTCTAGCTGCCAGACAATAGGATGTGACTGCTGTCAGACAAGGTAACACAACACAATGAACACTTCTCTCAGCGACAGTAAGAACAGACAAATGGATACACGGTTGGCCCCCGCTGGAAAATCCAGTTAATATACCTCCTCCTAATAGGCGTTGGACATCATGGCTAAGGAACATATCAAAGTCGACGAGTGCGGTCAGTCCTGTTGCTCTTCATAACTAAGTACGAGTGAAGAACATGAAGCAGGTTTAGGTCCAGAAGAAGCATTACAGCAGACCAGCTAACAAGCCCTTGTGTATTCTAAGCAGTCTCTTTGTCGAAAGGCAAATGTTAAAACCAAAAAGATTGAGAGCAACAATATCCTGCTTTCTGCTTGTATCTCGGCAGACATGCATTTAGAGTAACCGACGCGTAGATCATCCCGAGGGTCTGAACCACCTCCTGGTACGCTGATCAATTGGCTCCTTCTCGTTGGCTGAAAGTAGTGCCAGGCAGGTAGAGCCATTTCAAACACACATAAGAGAAGATGTTCTTTATTGATCCCTGACCGGGAATAAGGGACGTATTGGCGTGTCCCTTATCTCCCAGCTGGGACGTAGGGGCATGCGCCGTGGTCCCTTGCTGAGTCTTATCTATATTGCACACAAGGGGACAGGCTTTGAGGAAATCCAATCAAATGAAGCTCCATTAACTTACACTGTTGATAATCGCACACTTAGTTCTCCTAATTCATACGTTTTACTAATCACTACTGGTAATGATAACCTTGCTGTAGTGACTACTCGGTTTCATGGTTTAAATATAAAAACGACTTTAATGGCTTCATGCTGAAACTGAATCTGTTCGAGAAACTGTCAAACTAACAATCGTTGAGGAAATAATGGTACAATAATTATACATATGAAATTATTGCATTTAGAGGAACACATCTTGATTTAGGGAAATGTTGTGCGAAGAAAAAACAAAACTAGATTTTGATCAAATTCTTTGGTGAGTAAAATATATATTTTCCTTGTTGCAAAGGAGTGTGACAGGAGGCTGAAAGTGTGACACGCACACAGCTGGCTGGACGCTCGTAGGACGCACAATGTCCTATGATCACCAGATTAAACAACAGCAACACAATGCTATCGTGTCGGGAATCGAACAGCGGCATGCACAGGCGCCACGCCGGCTACAGTGTGGTGGAACGGCTTCTGTCTGCATCCATGTAACGGGTCAACTCATTTAGAACGGGATTCCCATTTAGAACGGGATTCCCATTTAGAACGGGATTCTAACGAGAATCACACACTAAGCATCTTAACATTTTAACTCTGGTTAAGAACAACAAAAAGCATTTCCCTAAAACAAGGCGTGTTCCTCAAACCACCTGGCGATTATCTACCTTTGCTTACGAGAAGACGCGCTCGCGATCGATTCAGTCAAGCAGGCAGAGAGCCACACGGAGCCAGCCAGAACCGGTCGCTTGTCGACGGGTGGCGTGCCTCAGCGCAGCGGGGACGGATCAGTCGGCGGTGGACCCCTCACCCCGCTAAAGGGACCGCGGGGGCGGGGCTTATCGTCCTCTGGGCGGCTGTGGACTGCCAGAGTGCGGGGTGCAGCCGGCCACCCAGCGCTCTAGCAGTTGGCCGTGTGGGCGTAGGGGTCCCGCCCCGGGGGGGGCATCAGGGGGCTGCGCTTCAGCAGCGGGGACGGGTCGGCCTTCTCCGGGCGGGGGTCCCTCCCGCCGCTGTACCACCGGCTCTGCTCCTCCTTCATGAACAGCTCCACCATCAGGATCTTCTCCTTGTGGATCTGCAGGCTGATGTCCTTGGGGATGTCCGGGATGAGCCAGTCGATGAAGTCGCTCATCAGCATCACCACGTTCTGCAACGCAGGGTGGAGAGAGGAGGTTCAGCCTCAGAGGAGGAGGAGGAGGAGGAGGAGGAGGAGGAGGAGGAGGAGGTTCAACCTCAGAGGAGGAGGAGGAGGAGGAGGAGGAGGAGGAGGAGGAGGTTCAACCTCAGAGGAGGAAGAGGAGGAGGAGGAGGAGGAGGTTCAACCTCAGAGGAGGAGGTGGTTCAACCTCAGAGGAGGAGGAGGAAGAGGAGGTCCAACCTCAGAGGAGGAGGAGGGGGAGGAGGAGGAGGAGGTTCAACCTCAGAGGAGGAGGAGGAGGAGGAGGAGGAGGTTCAACCTCAGAGGAGGAGGAGGTTCAACCTCAGAGGAGGAGGAGGTTCAACCTCGGTGGTGGCACGCACAGAAACCAGCAACACGTAGTGAAACACACATCACCATTGTTGGCTTTTTAAGGAACTCGGCCCCAACCGTAGACGACCATTATCTCTAGAAATGTGTGCAACTTCCATTGTATTTGTTATATTTTGTGGAACCAACATAAGCTTCACAGAACCGACCTGAATAGCTAATGGGAAACAGTTTGGAACGTGGACCAAAGAGGAAGCACGCATCACTATGAAGAGCTTCAGTTTGGGGTTCTGCTCACCTGGAACAGGATAACAAACGCCAGGCGCGCGGCCAGGATGGCCCAGAACTCCTTGGTGAACTCGTAGGACGAGCTGCTGCCAGGGGGCTCTCTGTAGTCCTTGTACCTGCGGAGAAACGGTCGACAGTAAACCGACTGCATTTATACAGCGCTGTTCTTACCAGTGGCCCCTCAAAGTGCTTCACAATACTGCCTCACATTCACCCAATCGTACACACATTCACACACCGACGGCGGAGTCGTCGGTGTGTGGATGTGTGTACGATTGGGTGAATGCTAGGCGGAGTCGATGAATTTCAACCCCGGGGGACATTAAAGTACACCTTATCATCTCTTTATCTTAACCACGCAGGGCGACAGCCAGCTCGTCGGGAGCAGTCAGGTTGAGGCATCTCGCTCAGAACACCTCGACACTCGAGCCGGCGATCGAACTAGCAACCTTCCGGTTACCAGCCAACATAGTGTGGCCCGTGGATCGGTAGCGTTAGGACTCAACGTCCACACTATGTGGCATCCATGGAGGTGTTTGTGGGAGCCACCCTACCTGCAGAGGGGCACCTTGTACCCCAGGATCTCGGGGTCCAGGGGGGCCGTGCCGGTCTGGAAGTCGCTGGTGTTGAAGACGGAGAGGGTGTGGTTGACGAAGCCGTGCATGGAGCCGTCGGGGCTGTACATGTACTGGTAGACCAGCCGCGGGATGAAGTCAGACGTGAAGGAGATGACAAACGCCTGTTGGTGGGGGGGGGGGGGGGGGGGGGGGGTCAGAGGGAAATCACATGAGGATCTCTGTCCTAAATATCACATCTAAAGAAGTAAAACACTACTGTGGGTCCACTATTGCGATGGTATTTCATCAGCAGCTCGGCCACCACGGGGTCAGTGATTAAGGTCAGTCAGTGATTGGACAGCCACAGAGAGACACCCGTTGTTCTAGCAACCGTTCGACAGTCAGGAGACGTGGCGGCCGGTCTCTGAGCTCCCAAATGAAGCAGTCAGAATGTGGTCGTGAGCAGGCCTAGCTAGAGGGGTGTGTGGGAGGGGGGGGGGGGAGACAGTCAGAATGTGGTCGTGAGCAGGCCTAGCTAGAGGGGTGTGTGGGAGGGGGGGGGGGGGAGACAGTCATAGATGACATTTAAATCCACGGCCCTGTCCTCTGTCCCTCAGGACCCTTCTCCCGCCCACGCCCCCCGCTCGGTGTTAATGTAGTGCAGAGGTGCCCGGAGCTCCCCCCCGTCGTGACAATCAGAACCATTCCGAGGATGTCGTCGACTCGTGACGACATTCGGAGGATGAGCCGTCTGAAGGCAGTGGCGCTCATCTCACCGTGGTTATTATTACTGAGAGACGAGCCACCCTAGAGGATTACCCAGGAGCATCCCTGTGACTCCCTCTTCACCGAGACGCTGACTCCCTCCTCAGCAAGAGGATGAGTCCTTATGCACCAAGGAAGCACCAAGGAAGTCCCTCTCTCATTTCTAGACTTGTATTCTTTTGTTTTTGTATTTATTTCTGTACCTGTCTGGGCCCATAGCAACAGTTGGCATGCTCATGAAGAGATCGATTCACTACATGAACCCTAGTTGACAACTCTTCCAGCTGGCCGAGAGCAACCAGGAACTGGGTCCTTGGTTTCAGAGCTTTTTCCCCTAAGGCAAAACACTCGCGGGCCAAACCTAGTCTCAATTACACGCTTCTGCTATTCATATTGTGCAATTTGTATTGTGGTGAGAAAATAATCACTTAACTACCTCATAAAATAAGATAAGACAAGATAAGATACAACTTTATTAATCCCCCGTAGGAGAAATTTGTTTGTTGCAAAAACAGCCCAGCAGCAGTGGAAGGACACAGGATATAGCTCATCAACCTGATGAGGCCAGCATATATAAATATGGTACGACATTTTGATCTTCTTATTATATCCATATATGTCTATTGATAATAATATAAAGATAGCGGGACTCACATTGACGATGACCGCCACCTTACTGAGACCCCTTAACAAATTGTACCAGATACCTGGAAGAGATAGAAAGAGAGGATTAGGATTAAAACCTTCAGGTTTAGATAACTGCAGACTCAACCATATAATCTTATTGAGCTATAATATTGCTATGGTTATCATCTACTATGCATTAGTCAATGAGTCGATTAGTCGTTCATCAGGGATTCACCCACTAGTCCGACATTTACATTTACATCTAGGACATTTAGCAGAAGCTTTTATCCAAAGCAACTAGTACATCTGTGTTGTGTCTAGTGAATTATCATTTGTGCTTGAACAACAAGCCTAGGACGATAAGAGAACAGAGATCTATTTGGCAACAGGCCTAAGGCATTAAGAGCAGATCACCGATGTCTTTAACAACAGGCCTAAGGCATTAAGAGCAGATCACCGATGTCTTTGGCTCTGACGGCGATGGGTCTCCTGAGCCCCATGACGAACTTCTTGGCGTCCAGACGGATCTCGATGATGTTGTTGAGGAGGGCGAATAGCGGAGCCAGAGGGAAGGAGGCCACGAACAGAGTGACCATCCCGAACTGGATGACTGCAGGGATGCAGGCGTTAGAACACAGAGACACCAGGGACTGGACCAGGGTTAGAGTCACCAGGGACTGGACCAGGGTCAGACAGAGTCACCAGGGACTGGACCAGGGTTAGAGTCACCAGGGACTGGACCATGGACTGAGACACCAGGGACTGGACCATGGACAGACAGAGTCACCAGGGACTGGACCATGGACTGAGACACCAGGGTCTGGACCATGGACGGACAGAGTCACCAGGGACTGGACCATGGTCTGAGACACCAGGGACTGGACCATGGTCTGAGACACCAGGGACTGGACCATGGTCTGAGACAACAGGGACTGGACCAGGGTTAGACAGAGACACCAGAGACTGGACCATGGTCTGAGACACCAGGGACTGGACCAGGGTTAGACAGAGTCACCAGGGACTGGACCAGGGTTAGACAGAGTCACCAGGGACTGGACCAGGGTTAGACAGAGTCACCGGGGACAGGACCATGGACAGACAGAGTCACCAAGGACTGGACCATGGACAGAGTCACCAGGGACTGGACCAGGGTCAGAGACACCAGGGACTGGACCAGGGTTAGACAGAGACACCAGGGACTGGACCAGGGACAGACAGAGTCACCAGGGACTGGACCAGGGTCAGAGACACCAGGTACTGGACCAGGGTTAGAGTCACCAGGGACTGGTGCAGCTGGTCTGGTGTGCATGGTCACAATAGCCTGCATTCAGTATATTTTATTATTATTTGTGTTATATTTGCATGTGTGCGTGTTCGTGGGCATGCGTGCGTGCCTTTGTGTATGTGTGTTTGCCTGTGTGTGTGTGTGTGTGTGTGTGTGTGTGTGTGTGCATACCTGTGTGTGTGGGTGTGTGCGTGTGTGAGTACCTGTGCCTTTGCCTGTGTTTGTGCCTGTGTGTGTGTGTCCCTGTGTGTGTGCGTGTGTGTGTGTGTCCCTGTGTGTGTGTGTGTGTGTGTGTGCGCGTGCCACTCACTCATCTCCATGTACTCGGGGGCCAGCCCGCCGAAGGGCCCCAGCTGGTGGTCCTTCTCGTGGCGCAGCAGCCTCTTGTTGAGCTCCGCCTCCTGTTCGGCGTCCATGTCCGTCTTCCTCCTCCTCAGCAGCTTCTTCAGCTTCCTGCACACAGGCCCCACGCGGTGCGGGGAGGGACACCGTTACAGAACACAGAATACATGCCCACAAATGTAACATGTAACGTATTCCGTTCCATCAATCTGAGTATTGTATTCTGAGTACTTGGATTACTTCCAAGTGAATGTGCTGAATGTGTTGAATGCATCGGCATTTTGTGTTTTCCCGCACACGTTTTATGTGGGTGTCCAAAATTCCAAATTCCCAGACGGTCCGACAATTTGCTGCTAGTCTTGGAGTTACCGCTCATCAAACAATAATTCCCACAACGCGCGCGGCTGGGCGGGTGCCTGTTCCAAAGAGGCGTATGCTTTGTAGAACTGGATCGGACCGAGGTGTGTTTGCTTTCACATCTCAAGTAATATCATATTACCACAAATGCAAATCTATATGGGAAGGCTTTGAGAGGCCTTTGTGGTCCTTCTTAACCTAGCTATCTTTGCCGTATAAGGGGAATGGGTTAACCTAGTGATTGTTAGTGCTTTGCACTTGGTTCTATGAACATCCTTACTGTACCGACAGAGATAGATTGTTGTTTCTCTTTCTTCTGACAAATGTACTAACCAGGTTGAGGGGTCGCTTTGGAAGAAAGCAGCTGCTAAATGCCTTGAATGTAAATGTGAGGCTTTAAATGTCCAAATCGACTTAAGAACTAATGCAATGTTTGTTCGACCCTTGCATCGCTAGACAACTTTAGAGCATTCTCAAAGTGCTTCATCCTAAGACACGACAAGACCTGGATTCACACCTGGACAGGATGTGAGCGAGGAGCAAGGCTGAACGACTCAAACGGGCGAGAAACGGGAGGAAGAACTCATGACATAGTGATGAACTCAACGGCTCTTCAAGGCTCAACTATCTCAAGAGGAATGGAGACACGTCCAGACATCTGTTGGTTCAGGGAGGAAGGAAGGCTGAGAACAAATACAGAGTTAATATCTAACATCGATCCGACACGAGGGCAGGTGTTGGTAGGGCGTGACAAACAGGGAATACTGTTCTGTGAAAACACCAAACATTCACTCACGCGTCCGTCAGCTCAGTACTTACGGTATGCCGATCTCAAACAGGTTGTTCTGAATGAGCTGTTTCCCCAACATGGTGATGCACAGCTGAATGCACAGCTCCATGAGACAGCCCGCATGGGCACACTGAGAGAGAGAGAGAGAGAGAGAGAGAGAGAGAGAGAGAGAGAGAGAGAGAGAGAGAGAGAGAGAGAGAGAATATTGAGTTTCTCATTTTAATCGTTTTCTTTCTTTCAGAGTATTAAAACCATTAAATTACTTATTGGTTTATTTAACAGGGACAATGCACAGTCGATATACTGCAGCAGAGATAGCTGGGAGCTCATTAAGCCTGTTGTATTCCCTTGGCAGGAGGTGTAAATACCAGCCGCCATCAATACAACGCATCAATACACCAGAAATCGGGATTTCGCTCCGTTCAGGTTCCTTACCTCCTCCATCCTGTAGGAGCCAACCACGTATAAGTAGCTTCCAGGACGACCCACCAGCCTGTGGATCAAACCCACACAATAACAAAGGTCATGTAGTCTGCAGTAGAAGCACTATACCATTAGGTAACTGGACTCAACCAAATCAAGTTAAATGACAGATAAAGGGTTCTTTCTCAATATGTGTGTGAAATAATAAGACGCCATATTAAGTTTTGCAAGTGATGTTTAGTATGCTATGTGCACCTCTGAAAGAGATGGAGAGCAGCATGTCCGTTGAGTTTGAACACCCTTCCACCCCCAAGGTGAGGGTCTTCTTACCGTCCTCTGAAGAACGCCAGGTACACGATGGGAGTGAAGGCGTTAACAAACTTAAGGATGAAGGTCTTGAAGATGAGCCGATCCTCAAAGCTCTTGTCTGTCTTTGGGACCTCTAAAGCAAACAGACGGGGAGGAGGAACAAAGCATTATGACCCCGTAAAGAACACAGTGGCCTCTTGTCTGAGTCACCGTCACAGTTTACTGTGGGCGACCGGTGATTAGTTTAAGAGACACTTTTAAGAGCAATAATTGGAGTGTAATTTGTTATAAATGTCACAGCCACCCCATCAGCTATTTGTGCGCGAAATGCTCTCTGAGAATAGATCATCTGTTTTTTTAAATTGCGTTAATGTCACAAATATTTTATACATACGTCATATATTATGGAAATTAAAAAAACAAGGCAAAACCATGAGGTAGAGGATTAAAATCAAAGTTGGTCACTCAATATCCATCACCTTAATATGTCTCACCCCACAGTGAACTCAATGTTCCCAGAACTGGAGTCTTGGTTCAAATGCACATTCAGTAAAAAAAAATACCAAAAATGAAAGGCCACTGGGTACGACTCAATAGCTGTAATTTGAGTGTCATTTGTCCAAAATGTCACAGCAGTTCTAAGTGAGTGAGATGCTCTGTGAGGTATCAGCCCTAGGCGCCTGCCCACCAGCCTCTGAATCAGACAGCCAGCCTCACACCAGAGGGACTGTACCGTCATCACCGCCCTTTCACACTGACAACACTCAGGATGAGATGCTGGCGCCAAGTCACACAAAGAGTGTAATATTACGATTATACCAGTTACCAACTTAATTAAATATGTAATCTAAATGCTGTCTTATCATGGGGCTGTTGCTCTTAAAATAAACAGATGAATATTAGTGCTGTTTTCATCGTACCTGCAGCCTGAATTCACAAGGGACTAAAAAACCAAACCTCAAAAAACAGAACCGTTCCCCCCTCTCATGGAACGAGCGTACCTAGTCTGGTGAGCCAGCGGGCGATGGCGGCGTAGATCTCGTCCATGATGATGATGGCGATGAGGTTGATGATGGCGGCGGTGGTCTTGACGGTGGCCCTGATGTTGGAGCGCGCCGCGGGATACGAGCTGAAGTGGAGGAGGGACTTGATGGTGATCCGGTACAGGATGACCCCGAACACGATGGCAAAGGTCACCGTGATCTACAGAGGAGAGAGACAGCGGTCAGAGAGACAGGTCAGAGACAGAGGAGAGAGACACCGGTCAGAGAGACAGGTCAGAGACAGAGGAGAGAGACGCCGGTCAGAGAGACAGGTCAGAGACAGAGGAGAGAGACAGCGGTCAGAGAGACAGGTCTGAGACACCGGTCAGAGAGACAGGTCAGAGACAGAGCAGAGAGACAGGTCAGAGACAGAGGAGGCTCAGAGACACCGGTCAGAGAGACAGGTCTGCGACACCGGTCAGAGAGACAGGTCAGAGACAGAGGAGAGAGGCAGCGGTCAGAGAGACAGGAGAGAGAGAGAGAGAAAAGAGAGACACAGGACAGAGAGACAGGTCAGAGAGACAGGTCAGAGACAGAGGAGAGAGACACCGGTCAGAGAGACAGGAGAGAGAGACGGGACAAACTCAGGACAGTGAAACAGAGAGACAGGTCAGAGACAGAGGAGAGAGACACCGGTCAGAGAGACAGGTCAGAGACAGAGGAGAGAGACACCGGTCAGAGAGACAGGTCAGAGACAGAGGAGAGAGACACCGGTCAGAGAGACAGGTCAGAGACAGAGGAGAGAGACACCGGTCAGAGAGACAGGAGAGAGAGAGATGGGACGGAGACAGGGGACGGGGACACCGGATGGAAGAGAAGAAGGCGCGAAGAATGACATTTTGACAAGATGGCATCAAGAACATCTTGATGCTCAACAGTTAGGACATGCAGATATGGAGTCTGACCACAGGTGTGAAAGGAGACTGGATATTGAGAATATTGATATAATTGCCGTTATATTAGCGTCTAATGTGGAATCAGTGCCAAGCTGTGCAAGCTGTTGGTATATTTATTTGTAGCTGGTGCAATGGGTGTGTAAAAATAATGATTGCTGCAATGGTCTTGTAAATTTAAGTGAAAGTTTACTTCTATGTTTAATTTAAGATATATCTGTAGTATGTGCTGAGAGCTTAATAGCATAACAGTCCTATAAAGGCCATGTTGCCCTACCCCTGATGTATTGTATTTTTAGAGCTGAGCCCTTGCTGTCATCGTTGGTGAACACAAAGGAGGCAGAGAGTGCTCACCATGAAGGCCATCATCACAAGCGTGGTCAGGTAGGCTGGCATCCTGTCTGTACATGTGAGCTTCACCTTCTCGTTCTGGAACAGAGGGGGAGGGCACAACGGACTGTCATGATGACCATAGCAGCGGCCCAGCAACGCGGACACAACACACAGCCGACGGGGACACTCAGCCGAACATCATGCCTCCAATAAGGTTTGACGTTAGTTTGGTCTGCAGGTAACGTCTGATATAAAGAGATAGCGTCACCTTGGGAGTCTTATGTTCGTTTCTCTGTTTCTTCTTGATGATCCGTAGCTCATAGTCCGCCCTGAAGTGGTCCTGGAACACGAACACGTTATGGTTTAGCTCTCTGACCGCATTGCTCTTCAACGACACATTTCTATAGACCACTGGTTCTCGGCTGGTCTGTGGACGCAGCAGTCAACCAATGCCCAAAGCCTTTCATCGTTACTGCACAGGTCTGACCCCCACACCAGTGACGGTTAGAAGCACAAATCTTTTTGGTTTGTTTCTTTTTAACGGTCACAGAAGTTTCCCGGTGAGAACCACTGTCATGGACCAAATGTAAGACACACGCAAGCAGAGAGCAGTGAGACATCCGAAGCAGGGAGAATACAGAAACAGCTGAAGATGAAAGCTAATCCCCTAGACAAGCAGAGGGCAGTTTGAGCCCCTGTTTATGCAACACTTCAGTGACGAGGGAAAGAGGGATGAGGAGAGAAATAACATGAAGGGCAAAGGCCCAAAGGAGACTTTAGTGAGGGTATCAGAGTTAGAGAGCTAGCAATAACTGCAGAAGGGCTTAGAGAAGCCAAGTGTAGAGGGAAATACTGGTTAAGATACAGGTTAATATGCCAGTCTACGAGAGGGAATTAAAGGTTAATATGCAGGTTAAGAGGTTAAGAGAGAGCCTAGGTTAAGACGGCAAAAAAAGTAATCCAATTCCAAACCTCGTGTTCTTCCTGCAGAGCACAAAAAAGACACACAAACATAAAATGTAAGTTTGTCAGCGAGTACGTTATGAAACATGATTTGGGTGGACCGATTGTTCTCCAGGCCTTAATGCATTCGCTGTGAAGGCGGCGCTGGTGTAAATCATCATCCTCAGCAGCACTCAGGGACTAATAGAGCTCACCTCCTCCTCCTCATAGCCGGTCAGGTCCCAGATGTAGTTGAGTCTCATCTGTCTCCTCTTCCAGTGCTCCATGAAGAGGACCGCTGTGGACAGACATCAGGACACCTTCACACACTGGGAGGGGACGGTACCTCTGGAGCTCAACCTTCACACACTGGGAGGGGACGGTACCACGCTCTGGAGCTCAACCTTCACACACTGGGAGGGGACGGTACCACGCTCTGGAGCTCAACCTTCACACACTGGGAGGGGACGGTACCAGGCTGAGGAGCTCAACTTTCACACACTGGGAGGGGACGGTACCACGCTGTGGAGCTCAACCTTCACACACTGGGCGGGGACGGTACCATGCTGTGGAGCTCAACCTTCACACACTGGGAGGGGACGGTACCAGGCTGAGGAGCTCAACCTTCACACACTGGGAGGGGACGGTACCAGGCTGTGGAGCTCAACCTTCACACACTGGGAGGGGACGGTACCACGCTCTGGAGCTCAACCTTCACACACTGGGCGGGGACGGTACCACGCTCTGGAGCTCAACCTTCACACACTGGGCGGGGACGGTACCACGCTCTGGAGCTCAACCTTCACACACTGGGCGGGGACGGTACCACGCTCTGGAGCTCAACCTTCCCTGTGTTGAGCTGATGCAGCCGTGGTGATAACACACAGAACACGCTCAGCCATCATCTAGAACCCATTGCAGGGGTTTTCCCGACTTAACAAGAGGCAACGTACCTGAAGGCTGAACCGTGGCTGGGAACAATTTTCTAATGCGCTTATTTTCAAATGTGGTTGTAGAGTCAGCCATCTGTTATACTATAAAAATAACCGATTTTACAGATTTGTAAAACCTTGAATTATAATTGATTTATTTATTCTGCATCTTGATGTTCAGGATAGAATTGACCACATATCTTCACTAAAGTGAAAGTTATCATAAGGACAGTTCGGTGTGCTCTTCCGAACTATCCTTCCCCTCTTCAGTGCCGTCTCCAACAGCCCAGGTTTGAGCCCAGGGTCAGATAACGTCTGCTCTGACATCAATGTCATCAGATAGCAGCCTGGAGGGCATCACTCTGAAGCCCTACCGAAGGGCTTTATCCATCAAAGCCACTTCTTCATCGTCCACACGCTCATGTTTTTGTCATGACTCTTTATTTTTGTACGGTTTATTTTGATGACGGAGCGAGATGGACTGGAAGGGGTGGGTGCTAGGGGGGAGGACACGCAGCATACAACCCCGGGCAGGAACCGAACCCGGGCCGCAGCCATCAGGACGGGGCCTTGATGGTGCACGCTGCACCGGGCCCTGTCACGATGAGGGCAGCCTGAGGCGGCTTGGCGAGGACGGCGCTCACCCCACAGGGCCATGAAGATGGAGAAGAAGACGGTGGCGGGGTTGTCGAAGAGGTGGCTGGCGCGGGCCGTCCCGCAGGCGGAGGACAGCCTCCAGTAGCTGCAGGCGCTGTCGCACATCGGACACATGGTGATGTTGTTCCTGGGGTCGCAGATCTCCATGCTGAGGGGAGGAGAGGGGGAGGGGGAGAGAGGGGGAAAGGGGGAGAGGGGGAGGAGAGGGAGGGAGAGGGGGAAGAGAGGGAGAGGAGAGGGAGGGAGAGGGGGAGGAGAGGGGGAGAGGGGGGGGAGAGGGGGAGAGGGCGGGAGGAGAGGGAGGGAGAGGGGGAGGAGATGGGAGGAAGAGGGGGAGGAGAGGGAGGGAGAGGGGGAGGAGAGGGAGGGAGAGGGAGGGAGAGGGAGAGGAGAGGGGGAGGAAGAGGGGGAGCAGAGGGAGGGAGAGGGGGAGGAGAAAGAGTGAGAGGAGAGGGGGAGGAGAGGGAGGGAGAGGGAGAGGAGAGGGAGGGAGAGGGGGAGGAGAGGGAGGGAGAGGGGGAGGAGAGGGAGGGAGAGGGAGAGGAGAGGGGGAGGGAAGAGGCGGGAGGAGGGAGGGGGGAGGAGAAGGAGGGAGAGGGTAAATAGACGTGTTGAAATATTCATGAACATAAACTGGAATGCCATAGTGATGAATTCACTCATCAACCAGTGTGGTGTGTTTATGAAACTTCAGATTTATGCAAATTGGCTGTGAAGCTATTTGGTATTTAAAATCGAATGCCTCAAGACTTTCTAACTCACTTTCTGTGTGTCTTCAGATAATAAACAGAGACTATCTAACTCAATATGTTGGTCTCATTATATTGTCTTAAAAGTATTTCTGAAAGAAATTCCATTTTTAAGTAATATGGTTATCTTCAAAAATGTCTCAGAAAAACAACTTAAAGATGCGTATCAGAGTGTTGTGTGGCATCCATGAGAGGAACCCGGACTACACCTCAGTACACGTTCAACACCATGCCCTCCCAAGAGGGCGGAGAACCTCCTGCTTCCGACGAGGACCACAGCAACAACCCATCAACCCCCCCCAAAAAAACCACAACAAAATGGAACCACCGCCCCATTCCCAGTCGCCAGCCCAGTCCCCTTTAAGTCACTCTCCCCAGGTCCCAGTCCCCTCCCAGTCCCCTCCCAGTACCGTTCCCTGCTCCCAGTCCCACCAGTCCACCCACCTGGGGATGTCGTCGTCCACGGTGGCGCAGCCGTACAGGAACACGATGACGCCCACGATGGCGGCGGGGATGAGCATCTGGGTGTAGACGCCCAGCCAGGCGAAGTACAGCCCCACCTTCTCCCCGAAGTACTTCCTGTGGGAGCACACGGCGTCACACCCCGCCGACGATCGCAGACGGACGCGCGGACTGAAGGGCCCACGGACCCCCCACTGAAGGACCAAGGACCCTCCACTTAAGGGACCACGGACCCCCCACTGAAGGACCAAGGACCCCCACTGAAGGACCAAGGACCGCCAGCTGAAGGGACCACGGACCCCCACTGAAGGACCAAGGACCCCCCACTGAAGGGACCAAGGACCCCGCACTGAAGGACCACGGACCCCCCACTGAAGGACCAAGGACCCCCACTGAAGGACCACGGACCCCCCACTGAAGGACCAAGGACCCCCACTGAAGGACCGAGGACCGCCAGCTGAAGGGACCACGGACCCCCCACTGAAGGACCAAGGACCCCCACTGAAGGACCAAGGACCCCCACTGAAGGGACCAAGGACCCCGCACTGAAGGACCACGGACCCCCCACTGAAGGACCACGGACCCCCACTGAAGGACCAAGGACCCCCATTGAAGGACCAAGGACCCCCACTGAAGGACCAAGGACCTCCACTGGAGGGACCACGGACCCCCCACTGAAGGACCAAGGACCCCCACTGAAGGACCACGGACCCCCACTGAAGGACCAAGGACCCCCACTGAAGGGACCAAGGACCCCGCACTGAAGGACCACGGACCCCCCACTGAAGGACCAAGGACCCCCACTGAAGGACCACGGACCCCCCACTGAAGGACCAAGGACCCCCACTGAAGGACCACGGACCCCCCACTCAAGGACCAAGGACCCCCCAGTGAGGGGACCACGGACCCCCACTGAAGGACCAAGGACCCCCACTGAAGGACCAAGGACCTCCACTGGAGGGACCACGGACCCCCCACTGAAGGACCAAGGACCCCCACTGAAGGACCACGGACCCCCCACTCAAGGACCAAGGACCCCCCAGTGAGGGGACCACGGACCCCCACTGAAGGACCAAGGACCCCCACTGAAGGACCAAGGACCTCCACTGGAGGGACCAGGGAACCCCCACTGAAGGACCAAGGACCCCCCACTGAAGGGACCACCGACCCCCACTGAAGGACCAAGGACCCCCACTGGAGGGACCACGGACCCCCACTGGAGGGACCAGGGAACCCCCACTGAAGGACCAAGGACCCCCACTGGAGGGACCAGGGACCCCCACTGGAGGGACCAGGGACCCCCCACTGAAGGGGGGAGTCCCTGGCTGCTGTGTGTTGGGGTCTCACCTGATGAGGCTGATGGGCTGGTACTTGTAGAAGACGCTGTAGCTCGCCCACTCCTCGTAGAGCAGCTGGGGGAGAGAGGGCGGCGGTTAGGGGAGGAAGAACCATGAAGAACAGCGATGAAGACCTTTATAAAAACTGGGTTTGAAATGAAGGTGCTCCGATGTATATGATATATGGTTTGGGGTTATTGGGGGGGGGGGTTTGCAGGTAATATAATACACCAGTATGAGTCAATCAGTCCCCCCGTTATCAGCAACACATCACATCAGTCCTGGCTGGCGTTGTCATAGTTACTCGACCAGCAAAGAGGGAAAAGAAAGGGCTGTGTTTCACAAATACCCTTCATTTATTATTCATATGATTCATTTGTAATAACAAGTATGCTTACACCTCGAACATAAGAGAAGCCCTATTTCTCTTGTTTCATCGTTTAACCGTTACCATTTCTTGGCATTCATCTTTACCACCAGTGGCATGTAATTGAAACCATTCAATGCGTATCATTCTTTGTTGAAGCTTAAGGGGATCGCCTGTGATGCGTCTCCATGTCAAATGATCCCTCTGGATTAATGCAGAATAATGCTTTTAGTTCCAGGATTTTGTAGCATTGACTACGGTTTGTTTCAAGCATTTCTTAACCATTTACATTTACCTTTAAATTCTGGGCATTTAGCAGTCGCTTTTTTTCCAAAGCGACTTACAATAAGTACATTTGTCAGAAGAAAGAGAAACAACAATAAATCTCTGTCGGTACAGTAAGGATGTTCATAGAACCAAGTGCCAAGCACTGACAATCACAAGGTTAACCCATTCCCCGTGGACAACAAAGCATACGCTTATAATAAAACCCTTGTTTGTGCTTCAGGACACAGAAGAGGCTCTCCTCTGATTGCAGTTGATGTTGGTGCCGTCAGCAGGAGAAACCACACATTCCTCCTCCTGGTGTTGCAACGAGGGCCGGGCTATCACCGCCGTGGATCAACCGGCGCGGTGATTCACACCCGGGCGTCTCAAGGCTCCACGCCCACCGCTCTGCACCTGCTCGGCCCGCCGCTGGAGTGCCGGGCCGAGTTCACCAGCGCTCAGAGATGGGAGAGGGGCGAGCGAGCCGTAATGATGCTTGAGAAGCGTGGAGGAGGAGGAGGACCTCTTCCTGTTGCCGTGGTGACGGCCTCAACACACAGCCTCCGGCGTAATGATAATGTGTCAGCGGGGGTTGGGGGGAGGAGGGGGAATCCACCAGAGGGTGTCTGGCTCCCTGACTCAACACGGACACTTGTTTTCCCTCTCAAACGCTTGTCCGACTGATAAGTGTTGTGATGCTGCGGCAGATAGCTGAGATCCATTCCACCAACATTTAATTAAATGGGATTTGATTAAAACCAGTCATAATGGTCTCACATAAAGACCTGGCAGATGCGAAACTGGAAATAGATGGGTCCTGATCCCCCATAATGCAACAGGGTGATAATGTACAGATCCCCCATCATACAACAGGGTGATACTGTACTGATCCCCCATAATGCAACAGGGTGAAACTGTACTCATCACACTGTAAGTTTTAAGATGCACCAATACCAAAAAAAAACAATGGCAGATAGAATTTACAGCAAAGCCAACTTACATAAGCAGTTAAGTCTTGTTGTGTTTGCTCTTCTCAGTGTAATGCACAACCAATACCGGTCTCTTACCTTCCTGTCGTTGGTCTTTATGTCCACGCCTTCAATGTCTCCCTGAAAGATATAATAATGCATTTCAATCATTATGCACACACACACACACACACACACACACACACACACACACACACACACACACACACACACACACACACACACACACACACACACACACACACACACACACACACACACACACGCACACATTACAGTACAATCCAGTGCTTGCCTTTGAACAGATACACATTACCTTTCATAAGAGCGGTTATGTTGTCTTAGTCGTAAAACTTACATCCAAAGATTCCTTCATCCATCCATCTATCCATTTCATTCCATTTGAAATGGTTTGAGCTTTAAAACTGAGAATACAGTGACGGTTCTGTTGAATATGACCTGGGTTTCAGTGCTACTTGGTGTGAGGACAGAAGGGAGGGGGGGGGGGGGGGTAACTCACGTCGTGGACGGGGTAGGCGGCTGTGTACACCCCACTGCCGAGCAGGCTGGTGATCCCTGAGACAAACACAGTGAGGAGTCAGCTGACCACCACCGAGGAGGAGGTACAGCCCCAATCACACATGGAGAAATACACACACACACAGGCACACACACACACACACACACACACACACACACACACACGCACACACACGCACACGCACGCACGCACGCACGCACGCACGCACGCACGCACACACACACACACACACACACACACACACACACACACACACACACACACACACACACACACACACACACACACAAAGACATAGATTGTTCCGGAGCGTGGTGGCAGTTGTCTCTATATGCTAATGAGCCGTTGTACCTGCTCTCCGCGGCCTAGTTGTGATTCTGGTCCGTTTTAGCACCTCGTACACCTGGAGGGACATAGAGGCACCTCGATTATATGTACCGCAAACATTGTACCACATGGCTCAGTGGAAGAGCATGGGGTGGGATAAAACACCTACTATCTTAAAAATGACCATATTTACAAAGGTGGCCTTATGATAAACAATATGGATATATTATGGATATAAATATACTATGTTGACATTTAGATTGTACTTTAAGGGCCGGCCATCCTACTTGAATAATATTGGGCTGTATTAGGCCACTGGCTCGTCCCGGTTTTATAATAATTTAAAGTAGTTTGTTAATTAGATGTTTTTTGTTAATTGCTAAATGCTTGTGGATTGGCCTGTTTCAGGAGTGGCGGGTGACAACTTAGTGAGCAGGGGATCCTACTAGTGAACACTAGTGAACAGTAGTGAACAGTAGTGAACAGTAGTGAACGCCTACACACAGAGGTAACAGTACTCACTATAAAGCTCCTGGTCTTGCTACCAAAGAAAGAGTCTGGGTCCGACAGATCAAACCTGCGGTAGAGAGGAGAGAGCTGCTTTGAAAATGGGATTTTAAACTCGTGTATTTGCCTTCCAATAGGCATAAAATGAGTAATATCCTGCAAAGAGTGAGTCAGGCGGCTCTGCTGTTCAGTGTCAGCGCAGTAAATATAGCCTTCTGCTGTCTGAAGCCCCCCCCCCCCCCCCTCAACATATCGACAGGGGGCTGCACAGCCTCTGTCTCACCATCAGCCTCCAGAACTCGACACACGACCGCACTCTACTAACAGAACGGGATGGACTCTCCAGCACATCTCTGCTCTCAGGCTAACCTAGCAAAGGTACATGTGTGTGTGTGTGTGTGTGCGTGCGTGCGTGCGTGCGTGTGTGTGTGTGTGTGTGTGTGTGTGTGTGTGTGTGTGTGTGTGTGTGTGTGTGTGTGTGTGTGTGTGTGTGTGTGTGTGTGTGTGTGTGTGTGTGTGTATGTGTGTGTGTATGTATGACTCCATGCGTGTGTGTGTGTGTGTGTCACTGACAATGAAGGACACTGGCTTGGGTAGCAGGGAGAAGATGGAATAAATGGTAACACATCAACATCATACTTAATGTCAGATATAATGTCATGGTTCAAATACGAACATCATATGAACATTCAAAGCAGCTGCACTCTGTAAGATCTAAAACACATTAGAGTTAAACGAGTGTTGTCAGAGGACTCATACCGCCGTCTGGCCTCTCAGTCCAACACGTCCAACAGGTGGCAACGATCGGCAGGGTCAAGATGTAATTGGACTAAATTGCACTTTGCAGAAATGGACGGGGTTTGTTTCGGCCAATCGGCTCGTTCTACCGAGTGCCACTCAGCAACATGGAATAAACGCCGAGAGCTTAGAGGAGTGACTGGGAGGAGTGACTGGGAGCTGAGAGGAGTGACTGGGAGCTGAGAGGAGTGACTGGGAGGAGTGACTGGGAGCTGAGAGGAGTGACTGGGAGCTGAGAGGAGTGACTGGGAGCTGAGAGGAGTGACTGGGAGGAGTGACTGGGAGGGGAGAGGAGTGACTGGGAGGTGAGAGGAGTGACTGGGAGCTGAGAGGAGTGACTGGGAGCTGAGAGGAGTGACTGGGAGGAGTGACTGGGAGGTGAGAGGAGTGACTGGGAGGAGTGACTGGGAGGAGTGACTGGGAGGTGAGAGGAGTGACTGAGAGGAGCGACTGAGAGGAGTGACTGGGAGGAGTGACTGGGAGGAGTGACTGGGAGCTGAGAGGAATGACTGGGAGGAGTGACTGGGAAGTGAGAGGTGTCACTGGGAGCTGAGAGGAGTGACTGGGAGGAGTGACTGGGAGCTGAGAGGAGTGACTGGGAGGAGTGACTGGGAGCTGAGAGGAGTGACTGGGAGCTGAGAGGAGTGACTGGGAGGAGTGACTGGGAGGAGTGAATGGGAGCTGAGAGGAGTGACTGGGAGGAGTGACTGGGAGGAGTGACTGGGAGGAGTGACTGGGAGGAGTCACTGGGAGCTGAGAGGAGTCACTGGGAGCTGAGAGGAGTGACTGGGAGGAGTGACTGGGAGCTGAGAGGAGTGACTGGGAGCTGAGGGGAGTCACTGGGAGCTGAGGGGAGTCACTGGGAGCTGAGAGGAGTCACTGGGAGCTGAGGGGAGTCACTGGGAGCTGAGAGGAGTCACTGGGAGCTGAGAGGAGTGACTGGGAGCTGAGAGGAGTGACTGGGAGCTGAGAGGAGTCACTGGGAGCTGAGAGGAGAGAGATGACTCACAGGTGCTGCTTCTCGCGGCTGAAGGGGTGGGAGAGCGGCTTGACGCTCTGCGGCCGGCTGCAGTCCACCTTGGGGTGCAGCGGCGCCGTGACCTTGTGGATGAAGAGCCTGATGTTCTCCACGATGTTGTTCCCCTGGTTCACCTCGTACACCTGGGGGGGGGGGGCAGGGTCAGGTGCGGGGGCTTTACACTTCATATCTCCGGTCAGAAACAACTAAACTCGTCCGGAATCTGGGAGCATGTGGTGATCCTGGGCGAACGATGGAGGATAATCTGGATGCTGATTTCATCATCTCCGGAATTGGTGGAAGGTGATGGAGAGGAGGCCAGGAACATACGTCATGAAATCCAGAGGAATTTCACGAAATAAAGGTGCTCTTTAAAATCGAAATTAATCTAATTCTACAATGAAGACAAATTGAAGGACGACAGAGTGTGGAGACCTTTAAGATATCTACTCAGCACTACTACTATACGCTACTAAAACCCCTACTGTGACTTATAACAATGATTTGCAGTATCTGTAGCAAAATAAAAAATAAAAGTGGTATCGTCTCTGTTTAATGAATACACGCTTTTGATAAGATAAAGGGGAAATATATAACTAGTCAACATAATCAACAAATACATAGATGCAAGTGTCAGATGCCTTGCTCAAATGGAACATGTCAGGAATACCTTCTTGGTGGGCATCTTGAGCTTCAGGAACTCGGCCTCTCGACACAGGATGTTCCAGGGGGCGTGGATCTTCAGGAACCCGATTCCCGGGATGTTGGACTGAGGACAGGATTCATGGTTTATTCACACATTGACCCAATAGGGAGGAAACTCTTCTGTTGCCTCCCTTCATTTGCATTTACATTCAGGGCAATTAGCAGACGCTTTTCTTTCTTTCTTGTCAGGAGAGAGAGATACAACACTATATCTCTGTTGGTACAGCAAGGATGTTCATAGAACCAAGTGCCAAGCACTAACAATCACTAGGTTAACCCATTCCCCGTATAGGACAAAGATAGCTGGGATAAATTAGTCTTTATACTTGTATTCTCCTAATAAATTGAGCTATATAGATATACAAACTCTCCTGTCCATTCTAAAGAATGTGCGGTATATGCATCTACTTGACATATATAATACACATTTGTATATATATATATATATATATATATATATATATGAGAGGTGATCTCAAGTCTTCAACGATTTAACTGATCCTTAAAGACGTTGAGTCGACGTCGTCGTTTAAGTGAATCCGTGGTGTTGGGGAAACTGCGGGGATGCAACTGGGACATTCCACTGGGAGGCGGGGGTGGACGGGAGAAACCACAGCGCTGCGTGGCTTCTGGAGGAAAAGCCTTTATGTTACACAACGCTCTCCGCGGGGGCGGGACTGACTCAGTCCGCTGTGGGCAATTCGCTGCGTAATGTTTTGCTTTGCATAAATATTTTGCGGAGTTAATTAGTTTGTAGGGGCGGCCGGTCACTAAGCAGGGCGGCGGGGCACCTATAGACGGCTGAGGGGAACCGGAACAATGGATTGATCTTCTGCTCAAACAACGCAAAAGTCACTCAATGATTTAGGGCTCGACCATCAGTCAACGACAGGACTGGCCTGACGAATCAGATTCAACCAGGTAAAATGTTATTCAAGGTCACTTATACATACTGTATATATATATATGTATATATATATACATATATATATATATATATATATATATACACACACCCACCCATCAACCCACACCCTGACATACACACAAACACAAACTAATCTCACCCACACAGACGCATCTCCTCAGCTTCGTATCCCCCTCTCCCCCCCCTCTCCTCCTCCCCCCCCCTCCTCACCTCCTCCCCCCTCTCCAGCTGTAGGCCCCCCTCCCCTCTCCTCGTCCCCCCTTCCCCCCTCTCCCCCCCCCCCCTCTCCCCCCTCCCCCCCCTCCTCACCTCCTCGTCCCTCTCCAGCTGTAGGCCCCCCCCCCCCCCCCTCTCCCCCCCTCCCCCCCCCCCTCTCCCTCCCCCCCCTCCCCCTCCTCACCTCCTCGTCCCTCTCCAGCTGTAGGCCTCCCTCCTCCTCCTCCTCCTCCTCCCCCCCCCCTCTCCTCCCCCCCCCCCCCTCCCCCCCCCTCCTCACCTCCTCGTCCCTCTCCAGCTGTAGGCCTCCCTCGCCCCTCTCCTCCCCCCCCCCCCCCCCCCCTCCCCCTCCTCACCTCCTCGTCCCTCTCCAGCTGTAGGCCCCCCTCCCCTCTCCCCCCCCTCCCCCCCTCTCCCCCTCCCCCCTCTCCCCCCCTCCCCCCCCTCCCCTCCTCACCTCCTCGTCCCTCTCCAGCTGTAGGCCTCCCTCCTCCTCCTCCTCCCCCCCCCTCTCCCCCCCCTCTCCCCCCCTCCCCCCCCCTCCCCCCCTCCTCACCTCCTCGTCCCTCTCCAGCTGTAGGCCTCCCTCCCCCCTCTCCTCCCCCCCTCCCCCCTCTCCCCCCCCCCCCCCCTCCTCTCCTCCTCCTCCCTCTCCAGCTGTAGGCCTCCCTCTCCCCTCTCCTCCCCCCCTCCCCCCCCCCCCCCCCCCCCCCCCCCCCCCCCCCCCTCTCCTCCCCCCCTCCCCCCTCTCCCCTCCCTCCCCCCTCTCCTCCCCCCCCTCCCCCCTCTCCCCCCCCCCCCCCCCCCTCCTCACCTCCTCGTCCCTCTCCAGCTGTAGGCCCATCTCCAGGAGTTTCTCCTCGAACTGCGTGCGGCTGAAGCGCTTGTCGTCGTCGTGGTAACTGGCCTGCTGCTGCTGCGCGGCGACCTCGGGGTCGTCCCGGGGCTGCAGCGCCGCCCTGCTGCCCCGGAGGCTCATCGAGCGCCGCAGCCGGCGCAGCAGCCCGCCGTCGGCCCCCCGCGCCGCCCGGCGGTGGGCGGCGCCCGTCTTCTTCACGTGGTACGCCAGCACGTAGTCCACGCGCCGCACGCCGTCCTCGAAGCACGCCTCCGACCGGCCCCCCGCCGGGGCCCCGGGGCCCAGGTCCTGCATCCTCTGGAGGGGGGGGAGGAGGAGCCATCAGGAGGGGGAGAGAGAGGGGGGAGGAGGGGGGAGGGGGGGGGGGGAGAGAGGGGGGGGGAGGAGGAGCCGTCAGGGGGGGAGGGAGAGGGGGGAGGAGGGGGGGGGGGGGGGAGAGTGAGAGGGGGGGAGGAGGAGGAGCTGCCAGGGGGGGAGTAAGAGGGGGGAGGGTGGAGGGGGGAGGAGGAGGAGCCGTTCGGGGAATAGGGAACGAGAACAGGAGCTCCATTCAGCAACACGCAGCCTTTCCATTTACATCATGTTTACATCATGTTTACATGTCATTATGCAGAAGACGCTTTTGTACAACAACGTTCACAAGTGAAGCTAGGAACTATCAAAGCGGGAAGTCAAAACGAGGGCAGGTGGAGAGAACGACTGACTCTGTATTTTACAGAAGGGAGCGCATTAAAGTAACATCAGGGACAGGGTACTAATGTAATGCACCACAATGCACAGTGCTATCGCGACGTCGAGACATCGCCAGGCCCGCCCACATGTACATTAGTCCTCTCTGGGGGTTTGAACCAGGCGTCCCACACCACTCTCCAGCCATCTGCAGACCACTGCACTGGAGCGAGGCTAAAGCAGAAGACACGCCGTACTGTCCACGGCAGCCCCCCCTGGGCTGAGATGACCCCCACGGAGAGGTCGCTCTGTGTGCCTCAGGGGGGGTCACGTGGAGAGTGTTGTCTCACTGCATGAACCTCAGTAAGGCGAGCCCCCCACGCCCCTGACAGAATGCCGCAGATGACCAGTGACCTATAAGAGCCTTCCTCAACAACAACAAGATAGCCTTCAGGTCGCGTGACGAGGAGGAGATGAGGAAGCCGAAAGGAGAGGCTTCAACAGAGATGTGTACTCCTGAAAGACCTGATATCACGCCACCAGATGTTAACGTGATCAGCCGTTACAAAACGTTTCAAAATCGGCACTTCCCCGTGCCTTAGTGACATGAGTGGGCGTGTCCACCTAGATGGATGATGGATTGATAAGCATCACACACACCTGATGGCTTGATATCAACCATGATATCAAGACGGCTTGATGTCATTTCGACAGCCTAGATCCTAATCTAGATTCAAACACGTATCAGGCTTACGTGTCAGGCTGTGAGCTTGCCCCAGTGAGCTCTCAGCCGTCCCCGACAGTTCAGACACATGGCGGGATGAAGAGATCACTGCACACGTGATCACACTCACAGGTCTCAGGTTTGAACCCCATACCTGCTTTGCACGGGGGGGGGGGGGGGGGGGGGGGGGGGGGGCGGGCGTTACGAAAGTGGTCGTAAAAAAGAAGGCGCGTCCTGGCGATATTTATATTTCCGTGTGACGCCACCTTGGTGTGAAATGGGTCGACCGGCTTTGAGTCATGAGCTCGAACACGTTAGCGTGAGAGAAGGTTTTTAGTTCAGAGGAAGTCTGAGGCACGCCCTAACAGACTTCAGGAGGAGTGTGAGAGAAAAGCAGAAACATAAACAAACATGAACACAATTACTGATTCTCTCTGTGACACCATTCAACACACTTCAGCTGCACGATGGGAGAAGTGCCATTCGTTTATGTCCGGGATCATTATAGGCTAGTACTTTAGGGAACTTTCATTTGATAAAGTCAAACCATCATGTATACCTCAAACTACAACGCTGCATATTCTTGTATATACGCTGCAAAGGATATAAACAGCTTAAAGAACAGCGGCATTGACCAGTGAGTGTGGGCGGCAGCAGCTCAGGAGAAAGAGCTGGGGCCTGGTCCTCCCAGATGGGGGTAGGGGGGCTACTGGCTGGGGGTATAGAGTCTGGCTTCTAGCTGGGGGTATAGAGTCTGGCTTCTAGCTGGGGGTATAGAGTCTGGCTTCTAGCTGGGGGTATATAGTCTGGTTTCTAGCTAGTGGTATAACGTATAGCTTCTAGCGGGGGGTATATAGTCTAGCTTCTAGCGGGGGGTATATAGTCTAGCTTCTAGCGGGGGGTATATAGTCTAGCTTCTAGCTGGGGGTATATAGTCTAGCTTCTAGCTAGTGGTATAACGTATAGCTTCTAGCTAGGGGTATAGAGTCTGGCTTCTAGCTAGGGGTATATAGTCTAGCTTCTAGCTAGTGGTATGACGTATAGTTTCTAGCTAGTGGTATAACGTATAGCTTCTAGCTAGTGGTATAACGTATAGCTTCTAGCTAGTGGTATAACGTATAGCTTCTAGCTAGGGGTATATAGTCTAGCTTCTAGCTAGTGGTATAACGTATAGCTTCTAGCTGGGGGTATATAGTCTAGCTTCTAGCTAGTGGTATAACGTATAGCTTCTAGCTAGGGGTATAGAGTCTGGCTTCTAGCTAGGGGTATATAGTCTAGCTTCTAGCTAGTGGTATAACGTATAGTTTCTAGCTAGTGGTATAACGTATAGCTTCTAGCTAGTGGTATAACGTATAGCTTCTAGCTAGTGGTATAACGTATAGCTTCTAGCTAGGGGTATATAGTCTAGCTTCTAGCTAGTGGTATAACGTATAGCTTCTAGCTGGGGGTATATAGTCTAGCTTCTAGCTAGTGGTATAATGTATAGCTTCTAGCTAGGGGTATATAGTCTAGCTTCTAGCTAGTGGTATAACGTATAGCTTCTAGCTAGGGGTATAGAGTCTGGCTTCTAGCTAGTGGTATAACGTATAGCTTCTAGCTAGGAGTATAGAGTCTGGCTTCTAGCAGGGACTAGGGGAGCTTCAGTGACTCTGTTGGTCTCTCATGGTAGGCCCACCGTCTCACACCTTGAAAACCTCTGCTCTAGCAATACCCTTTCACTGCGTACCCTGAGAAGGAAAATAGAAGGAGGGATCCTTAATCACAGGGATGGTTAAGATTGCAATCAAGTGTCACAATGGACAGTCATAATGCAATCTACGTTAAATATACGGATCTCTTTTCGCCCTACAATCGTGACAGCATTTTCAACCTCTGCTTCTGAACGGTCGAGGCTGAGGGGAAGCCACGGGGCGTGCCAGAGAGGGGCGGGGCTGGGAGGAATGAGCCGGCTGCCAGCAGGATCTGGAGGTCTGGAAAGGATCGACAGGTGGAACCGGCTCTTCAGGTGGGGGGGGGGGGGGGGGGGGGGGCTGCGGGGGAGGTGGATACACACAAGGAGATAAACCCGGCAAGGGGTGGAGAGACAACTCCCCTAACCCTGGCAACAAACTGAATTATCAAGGAAGGTACCTAGAGGAGGAACGCGGAAAGAGGGATCTCTAGTCTGTAATTTCCTGTAAAGGATTATTAAAGGATCTATCTAGTTACAGGGATGGTTGAGATTGTGTCAGCCATGATGGTAGCGTAACAGGCAGTCAGCACTTATCAGTGTAGGTCAAAATGGATCCCTGATCATGTAGAGCTGCAGGCTTGTGAGATGGTATCAAAGGGAAATGAGGACAGTTGAAAGAGACGGACACACCACAGCCAACCATTAAAGATTGAATACACAATGGATCGACTTGTCTCAGCCTGCTATCGTGGTGAACACAGAAGATGAAAGACCGACTGCACACAGAACAAGACGGGGCATACTTTACATGCACTAAGTAGTTTGGTAATTGTCTGCTGCTGCACTTTTGAGGTTGAGGTCTTGCAAGATGTTTAGATCCCTCATTTGATCCCACATACAATACATCTCAAAAGGCAGGTTGGTCATCATGGTTAACAACATGTTAATACCGAACGCCCTCTTGTCTATTTGGCTGGTTTATTATCAGCTGTTTTGGGGTGGACCATGAAATCGCATCAGACGCATGAAATGTATTCATCGACATTAAAGCCTTCAAGGTGCTTACAGGACAAATTACACCAGACAATGATTGAGTTAGGGTCTTAAAGTGAGTTATGCTCTTGGAGTGAATTGATTTATTGAACCGCCTTAAGGTGTTTTACAACCCAGCCACCAGACCGGCCATCCATTCACCTGTTAGTTTAGACTAGGGCTGAACAATTTTAAGAAAAAATTGAAATTGCGATTTTTCTGGTAGAGATTGCGGTTTCGATTTCAACCACGATTTATTTTCTTTAAATCAAGTTTCAGTATAAATTAATATAACCAATGAATTCCATTAAGGTAATGCAATAATGAAAACTGCTGGCAACAGATTTCAAATGCAAGACTGTTTATTCAAGTACCTAAGTACCTAAACAACAACCAAAAAGGTCAAATAAAAAGGGAGCCCTCTCTCTTAAGTAAACTTGCTTCAATGGCTCATCAGCATCAAAATAATTGCACTTTTGTAAAATAAAAAAATAAATAAAAAAACGCAGCTTTGACGATCCCAAAATCGTAATGCTTGAGATCGTGATTTTCGGTCGAAAACGATAGATCGTTCAGCCCTAGTTTAGACTCTCAGCCATCATCTCTCTCCCCCACCCCTCAAACCTCACCCCTACCTCCTCCCCTCCCCACACCCTCCCTCCCCCACCCCCTCTACCTCACCCCTACCTCCTCCCCTCCCCACACCCTCCCTCCCCCACCCCCTCTACCTCACCCATACCTCCTCCCCTCCCCACACCCTCCCTCCCCCACCCCCTCTACCTCACCCATACCTCCTCCCCTCCCCACACCCTCCCTCCCCCACCCCCTCTACCTCACCCCTACCGTCTCTCTCTCCCCACACCCTCCCTCCCCCACCCCCTCTACCTCACCCATACCTCCTCCCCTCCCCACACCCTCCCTCCCCCACCCCCTCTACCTCACCCCTACCGTCTCTCTCTCCCGACAGCCCCACCCTCCTCTTCAGCCCCTCAGGCCCCAGAGGCGGAGACAGCTCCGATACACCAACCCCTGCACTCACGCCTCCCGGCTACGGACACATGGTCCACCCAGCCGGCCCCATTGTGTACCGTGCCCCTTTGAGATGTTGTTGATGACGTACTAACCTCACAGACTAATGCATGCTCCAGCTCGCTGTAACGACATGCATGGACGCGTCGGGCAGGCGGCTAATGCGCACCCTCTCCCCGATGCACCCCCCAGCGCCGCCAGGGGCCGGGGACCGTGGCCTCAGCCGGCTCGTATCACCCTCTCCCCGATGCACCCCCCAGCGCCGCCAGGGGCCGGGGACCGTGGCCTCAGCCGGCTCGTATCACCCTCTCCTAACACCCTGGGCTGAACTCTGGGCAAGGTGAACCGCAGGCCCGGATGGAGTGAGATAAAGGCTGAACAGAAAGCCTGTGTGGAGCATCTGAGTTCCTCTCCCACCCTCTCAGCCTCGGTCCAACAGTGTCACCATCGATGCAGACCCTTCCTCCCATTCTGTGATTCTGTGGCAGAGCAGAGCAGCTCGTTCAGCTACAGGCCGATAGATACAACACTGCTGCGCTACAGGACTTGTTTCCTGCTGCCGCAGCGAGGCTTCATCAGGCGGGAGACCGCCGGAGTCAGACTGGGGGGGGTCCTTCATGTACAGACTGAAGCATACTTTTTTGAAATTGAAATTTGCCACTTTTGATTCAGATCTTATTCTATCTTAGTCTATTTTTTATTCATATTGTACATTAATTAGGTGCTTTTGTGCTGTTAAACCTTAATTAAAGAATGTTTCCATTCTTCTATCTACCATACCAAGTCTGGTATAAAAGCACATACAGTGAGAAGGTGTTGGCTTATTCAAATATAAGGCAGAAGTTTGAACAGCCAGATAACCAGAATCCAGTAAAGGGACATTCCTTAATGCCAAGGATCCGTGAATCACATCATACAGCATGGCTGTGTATTTTGCAACATGACACACAGGAAAACAATGTTAATCTACATAATGACTTTGTTGTATTGAGCATACAAAAGGAAGGTGGTTTACAAGTTTAGCACATAATAATCATAGCTAATCCAAATTAAATAGTGAGTGAGGATCTCTTTATTATGGAGCCAGTGAAAGTGGTAAGTATTCTTCAACACCTCATTGCTTTTCCCATTGGCTGAGAAACAGGGGGGAGAGAAGGGAGGGGGGGAGGGGGAGGAGAGGAGGGAGAGATGGGAATGTGGGAGGAAGAGGAGGGAGAGGAGGAGAAACAGGGGGGAGGGGGCGGGAGAGGAAGGAGAGGAGGAAGAGGAGGGAACAGGGAGCAAACAGCATCCCAGGAAGTGCCGACTGAAAAGCAGGCGACCGGCATTGTCCTCTGATTGGTCGTGGTTACGTCACATCAATCTGTTCCCCCAGAGCACTCTCCCAGGAATATAGGATACTACTTTGCCACAGACGACATATAGTTGTATGTCAGTATTCAGGCCTCCAGGGCTCTGGAGCTTAGAACACCCAAACCTCTGATTGCAGTTTGGCTTCATGACCCTTTACTGTGCCCCGACAACATTGGATTTGTGCACTCTTCCTATAGGCTGTGATACTATGCATCCTATAGGATCTGTCCCACGCTGCTGTGATACTACGCATCCTATAGGATCTGTACAACGCTGCATCCTATAGGATCTGTACAACGCTGCATCCTATAGGATCTGTCCCACGCTGCTGTGATACTATGCATCCTATAGGATCTGTCCCACGCTGCATCCTATAGGATCTGTACAACGCTGCATCCTATAGGATCTGTCCCACGCTGCATCCTATAGGATCTGTCCCACGCTGCATCCTATAGGATCTGTCCCACGCTGCTGTGATACTATGCATCCTATAGGATCTGTCCCACGCTGCTGTGATACTACGCATCCTATAGGATCTGTACAGCGCTGCATCCTATAGGATCTGTCCCACGCTGCATCCTATAGGATCTGTCCCACGCTGCTGTGATACTACGCATCCTATAGGATCTGTCCCACGCTGCATCCTATAGGATCTGTCTCAAGATGTATCCTATGCAAGGGGGGCCGTTTACAAAAAACAACCTTACATCCGGGTGAGATCCTGCACATCCTCCTAAAAACACACACGTTTCTTCTCCTCGCTCAAGCTTTCCAATCTCCCCAGAATCTATTCTTACAATATTAGTCCAAAGGGGTTACTGTCACTAGCTTGGTGATCCATGTCCATGGTGTTTATAGCCAACACTAATACCAAGGCTCTGTTTACAGAGAGCACAAGACTCAGGCACTGCTGCTCAGTGTCCGACATTATTGGTTTCCACATTTGGGTGCTTCTTCATGTTTATGTGGGCTGTTTGTTAGTACATAGTGACACGATACAAGACCCTGGCCTGCACTGTCTGTGTGTGTGCGTGTGCGTGTGTGTGTGTGTGTGTGTGTGTGTGTGTGTGTATGTGTGTGTGTGTGCATGGGTGTTTGTGTGTGTGTGTCTGTGTGTGTACGAGGGGGAAGAGGAGGATTCTGTGAACTTGTGTGCTTGTGTATGGATGTCATCCTAATTGATGACACACACACAAACACACACACACACATACACAAACACACCCCCCCCAACACACACACACACACACACACACAACCCCCCCCCCCATACACACACACACACACCCCATACACACAAACGTGCACAAACACACACACACACACAAACACAGCCACACACACAAACACATACACCCCCGCACGCATAAACACACACACAAACACACACACACCTACTTCCTGTGGGACCCTCCACCCCTTGTGGAAGCAGTGAGCCAAAGGTCGCCTGAGGATGGGGTGCATCAGCCGGCAGTAGCCACGCCGTTCTCACCAAACCACCAGCACATTAATGTACCCTCCTACAAAGCCATGACTCTGGTCCCACAAACACCCACAGACACACACACTCTGCCTACCGCACTAAATGCTCCGTGGCGCATATTACAATAAAAATCTATGAAGTTGCGTGTGTGTATTTGTATGTCAAGATGTCAAATTAAGTGATCGACTCAACGTGTGTTGGTCGCATTCTTGATTCTTAAGTAATTTATTTTTAGAGACAGCAAATAAAATGTATTAGATAGAGGGACGTAAAATGTGAGAATCTTCGAGTGGATAACTAAATTGATTGATAAGATAAATATCACAAAAAAATGTCCCACTTCTAATAAAGCCTATAGTGCTGGATTAATGTCCTTGGCTGCTATTAAAGGCTTAGTGATCGATATGTTGTCGTAAAAAGTACTCACTGTCATCTGCTGTTTACCTTTGTCGCTAATATTTTTCCAAACTGACGTCTCTTTGTGGACTACCGAGTTAGAAATGCAAATAACACCAACATGCTTCACCAAAGCAACAGCCTCCTGTTACAGGAAACCTCTTCTGATACGACGTTTGGTTCCTGATTTGGTTCCTGAATTTCAATAACATGCGAAGGGCTGATCAACGGCTGAGTGATTAAAGTTATGGGAACAGCACAAAGCCCGACAGTAACACAACACCAGAGACCAGGTTTCAACATCCAACATCCAACCGAGGCCAGCGCTGTGTGTCTACTAAGACGAGGGATCAACGATTGGGCCAAACGTGTTTGACCAAAGAAAACGACCACATTTCACTTTGAACGATGGATTTGTAATCTTTCATAAGCAGCAACAATTTCTCAGGATACATCATTATCTTAAGGAATCAATCAGTTTGTGTCTAGATTAGGAGTACATTTCAATTACAATATGCACCCAGTGTATTCTTCTGAATGTATTATTAATTCTTCAGCCAGATGGGCTAAAGAAGCATCACCACCAGTGAAAACATCAGTCCCATATGATCCATGTAGGGTTAGGGTTAGTGAAAAACGATGAAAAACGATGAACAAAGGCAACAGGGACAGAAGGACTCACAATCTTCTCGTCTGGGATCTTTTTGGGCTCCCTGCCTGGGACCCCGTAGCTGGGGCCATCTGGGCTCTTCTCCTCCCCAGGGACGGGGTAGTAGTCATCGTTCCTCCTCATGTCGGCCGGCTCTGGCAGCCCGGGGTCGTCGGAGAGAAGCCGCTCCACCGAGGAGGTGCCAGGAGGAGGAGAACCTGGGGAGGAGGTGGAGGCAGAGGGTCACGGTCAACGCTCAACGGAGCATCGCTGCTTCGTTCTGCAGCAGAGGGAACGGGAACACCCGCCGAACGAGTCCTGCTGAGCTCCTGTTGGTTCACATCCTGTAGTGAGTTCACCTTCAAGAGACCGAACCAAAGCACCTGCTAGTTCACATCCTGTAGTGAGTTCACCTTCAAGAGACCAAACCAAAGCATCTGGGGTGGGGTTCATGGTTAGGCAACTTAATGTTTCAACTCGGGTGGTTTCTGCCTTTGTTTTTGTCCCACTGAATACCAGTACAGGGCATGCAGGGAGAGGACCGGCTAGGTACTGGACTTGCTGGGGGGGTCCTATAGGTCCCAGGTTTGGGGGGCCGGGCCGGGGGTGGACACGCACCCCCAGAATGTGTTACTGGTGACATTAATAAAACCTGTTTTCACTGTACACATTTGTAACGTTCCAGTTGGCAGACTGATTATCAGATGTAGCTGTGTTTTTTCTTTGTGGTTCGTGAGCGTTCTAGAGTCAGGTCTGCTGTCTGGGGCCCCGCATGTGTTCATCTGTCCAACGCCCGTCCCGATGAGGCACCAAAACAACAGGATGTGAGCCGACCAGACAAGCACCCCGAAAGGAGCCTTCCATAGATTGGTTTGAGCTCCGATGTTGTTGTTGGATTAGTATCAAATAGGATAGGAGAATATCTATTATATATATATTTGTAATTATATGTAATATGCAATTATACATATATATATATATATATATATATATATCAGTTAATTATCTTACTATAATCAACGACCATCAGCTCATCATAGCGGCATGTTGATATTGAACCATTAAGCCTACCATGGATGTAAAATACAATTAGTATCGGCTTATCAGAGTAGACTACGAGCAGACACGTCTACGCAATTATCAAACGTTTTAAAGGATTAACGCGTCAACACTTCATCCAGTCCCGTTCCTTCTCCTTCTGCAGAAAGAGGATTTCGTTCTTACCGTTCTCCGCATCATGGTTGTGTTGGCTCTCTATCGGCTTCTCTACACACTCTCGTCCCTCCATTGGAATCCAGCTTTACACGAAACGAGCTTCAATTAAGAGATGGCCCGGGTATCGCCACGAACCTTGGGGATTTCACTTATTTTATACACCTCGCGATCGATGTCCAACTGTTTACCTCGGTTCAGACCCGGTCCAACTGAAGGATGGAGACGGTGCTGAGGCTGCGGCTAAATTAACTTTGAGCGGAGCGCTCATCGCTGCTGTGAGGAGGCGCGTGAGGAGGCGCTCGCCAAAAGACGCTCCTCTATTCCCTGGGAAAACAACGTCGAAACGAGCGTGTGTCCCCCTGAAACGTGATACGTAGGTTACACACGGGACCGCACTCCAGCTACGCGAGTCCTGCGTTTCTTTTCACATGATTTTACGTTCGGTGAATCGATGCGCTATTGCGCGCCAGCGGAATGGCGGGGGATGTCCGCCGGTGCTGCCCACGCGTCACGGCGGGGGTTTCGGGGTCCGGACGGGCCGAGTCCAAGACCAGCAGTGCGCCCATATGTCTCGCAATGCAACTCCGAAGAGCCACATTGGCGTGGTGGCAAAGCAAGCCTCACTATCATGCGTCTTATTATTATTATTATTTGTATTATAATGGTTCTTCCAACCGGTTTTATCTACAGGGTTGAAGCCCATTGCAAATAATTGTACATATATCAGTCAGCTCAGCCATTCGCTTTCTATAATATAGTATAGTGAGCTCAGTGAGCTGGGCCATAACTACGATTTAAAAAATAATAATATTAAAGTATTAATAATTTATAATGTAACTGGATGCGCAAAAAAACAATCAATCAACCACTGAACACCTGAGAGTTATCTATTAGCATACTTAGACCGGAAGTAAGGAGGTCTCCAAAAGGTGTGGTACTGCTGTGGCCACAGGGGGCGCTGTCACTCATGGTCAGATCTAAACGGCCACGCCCCGCACCCAGTTCTGTAAAAATATCTGAAACTTGGTTTCTGGACTTTACTTCACAAGCTGAACCTTTTTGCCTCAAGGACTCATTAGCTCCGTTGGGATAGATTCTGCCTTACCTTTAAAGTTTGGGAAAACCGTGAAAGAAAAGTGAAAACGGACCTGTAAACCCAAATGACCCAAAACCTGGTGCACATACTCCTCAACACTGCCCGAGCTTATGGTTTTATTTTTTATTTGATTATTTTACATAAAAGTTATTTCCGATTTATGCGAAAATACGATTACGCAAGTTAGCCTTTCCGTATGTCTCTAGGGGTCAACAGGGGGCGCCATAACTCTCCATCAGACGTTGGTCCGTCAATCACATGTCTGCTTCAAAGCGGCCCAGGGAACTGCTGGTGCTAGGTCATTAGCCTCGCTAGCATTAACATGTTAGCACGCTCAAGAAGAGCGCGGACAGGACGAGTAGGTGCAACTACACGAAGATTATTCAGAAAATGCACATACGGCGATAGCCAGGTCTAGTTGAATCTACCTATATATTTTTATTTACATAAAAATGTAAAAATATATGTTAAATAATAATAATAATAATCACAATGACAACAATAATAACAATATATATATATATATATATATATATGCCTATACATAAATAAATGTAATGATAAAATAAATATGCATTCCGAGGTTGAATGCTTTGGTTTTGGTACCAAATGAATGTTATAATAATAACAAATAAAAACGACATATGACCTCAATGAAATAACAACTTGTTCGATTCTGTTTGAATTTTTTTTTCTGTCGGATTAGTAAAGGAGCACAAACCATGAATCACAAAGTGTTCCTCCTGAAGATATAGGAGCTCGCTGAAGTTTCAAAGGCACTTTAATTTTCAAAGTTCACAGAATCGACAATAAAATAGCATGAAATATTCTTTCAGAGAGTAGGCTAACACCTAGAGCCAGGTATGCCCGATAAGACGATAGTAGAGTTTGAACGGAGGCTCATAGCAGACGAGAGCCTATAATAAAGATCTCACGATAGTAATAATGTATTTGTAAAGATGAATCAGCTTACCTTTGAGGGTCCGACCGCACCGATGTGTCTGGAAGCGCTGAAAAGCTGCACTCGGACCGATTGGTTCCCAAAACTCTGGATCTCCTCGTCCGTGCCAACTCACCTGCAGCTCCTCGCACCCTCCGCCCTCCCGGAGCGACGAGGAAATACCTGCGTCACCGCAAACAAGGTTCGCGCATCATTACGACAGAGGCGGGCGAGATCCTTCACGAGGATAGGGAATCACACCGCCTCTGCCTCCCAGACGACCGGCACGACGTCGGCTCCACTCGGCTGAGGTCGACCGAGGAGTTTATATTTGTTATTATTTTAACGACACACATTATTTGATGCTAAAAAATTAAACATTCAAATTAGGAATAGTTATTCATTGATATTTGTTATTTATTATCTTTAAATGTATATATATATATATATATATATATATATATATATATATATATACACACACATTATTCATTTGTAGATATATTAAACTACAGCCGAGGAGAGGAGGAGCCAAGGGACCAAGGAGAGGAGTCAAGGAGGTTCAGGGGGGCATTCTTCCTGGGCGTGTGTGAACTCGCACCAACGCGGGACGCCGCTGCTGAAACACAACGTTACACACCGGTACACCCCGGTACACACCGGTACACG